>NC_134411.1:86169750-86414750 GCF_038048845.1 Mixophyes fleayi | reverse complement strand
ACGACTAATGACATCTTCAGATAGGCTTTCCGGAGCCTGATAAATTTGCCCAGACTTGGGTCCCCATTGAGAATTATTGGACTGCGGTGTTATACGATAATTAGTCTAATGCAGGAGATATCAATAATATATCCTGTGTTAGGCTTTTGTTAAATAGCTATGACACCTAAAAACATCCCTGCATGACTTAAGACTTATTAAATAAGCCCTTAAGGCTCAGAATAGTTATGGGTAATAGGTATTGCTACAATGTTGGTGATAGCTTTATGGCTATTGTGTGGGCAAGTTGAATTTACTTACAAAGTGCTGTTATCAACATTTCATCCTAGCAGAAAAGGTTTGGAATGTTGCTAATCGCTATGTAATCGGGGCAGCACGGTGGCTCAGTGGGTAGCACTTCTGCCTCTCAGCACTGGAGTCATGAGTTCAATTCCAAACCATGGCCTTTTCTGTGTGGAGTTTATATGTTGTCCCTTTGTTTGCGTGGGTTTCCTCCGGGTGCTCTGGTTTCCTCCCACATTCAAAAAACATACTGGTAGGTTAATTGACTGCTATCTAAATTGACCCTATTCTGTGTGTGTGTGTTAGGGAATTTAGACTGTAAGCTCCAATGGGGCAGGGACTGATGTGAGTGAGTTCTCTGTACAGCGCTGCGGAATTAGTAGCGCTATATAGATGATGATGTATATGCTCATCAGACATAGAGACAGGTTGTAGCATATGGAGAATTGTGTAAGATACATTTGAATTGTAAATTTTCCCTGGTCCTGGCTTACATTTAAATTGCAGCAAATTGGCAGCTATAGTCTGCAACAGAATCAGCTCTATCTAGTTCTATTTACCTATCTATCTTCTTTCTGTTATTTTATGACATTACGATATAAAAAAATCAATAAACCTAAAATAAAAATTGCCTTATGTAAAAGAGCTACAAATAACATTCACATATACTCAATGTTCCCTATCTTGGCAGAACCAGAGATGTTTGGAGTCCTCATACAATCTATTTTTCCTTTTGTATCTCAAATAACTTCACTTCCGATAATCTCCTGAATCATTTACATAAATATTTGTGAATAACTCTTATATAAACCAATATGTGATCCTTCTTAGTATGTATTAAGTATGTGCGTACCTCAATATAAAACACAACCACGGGATAGGAACAAGTTTAAAAATGTTTCCTATTGACAATAATTATTCACAATGATACACGGACCAGTCAGTGGGGCTGAAGATAAAAAGAGAGCATGCACAATGTTGCAGAGGGGATGAAATAGAGAGAACTTCTCTGGTAGTGAGCGCTAAATGAGAAGTCATGATCCACTTGGCCGAATTCTTAACAATCAATTGAATCCAAATCATCTTTTTAAAGAAAGAAAGAAAAAAAAAAAAAAATAGCGGCCATATTGACTAAAAGTGGATGCTTTTAATTTTTCGGTGGCAAAATTGAACATAAAAAAAATCTTTTTACAGTATTTTAGATTGTAATGGGGAGGCTCCATGATGGACTGGAGGGCTGGGCAGTATTGCTGAACACAGGGGCAGGGAACAGGGGTGCATGGGTACCTCCAATAATACCTCTGGACAGGGCCGGATTAAGGGAATGGAGGCCCCTGGGCTAAGGGGCCCTCCATTCCCCGCGAGGCCCCCAATGTGAGCCGTCCGCCGCCCCCCACCCCCCGCGAGGACCCCCCCAAGCACTTACCTGTCAGTGCAGTCCTCCGTCCCGGCGCGCTGTAAGCTCCTTACTGAGGAGATCTCGCGAGAGTTCATGAACTCTCGCGAGATCTCCTCAGTAAGCAGACTACAGCGCGCCGGGACGGAGGACTGCACTGACAGTACTCAGCAGCATCGATCGGGCCGGGGGCGCCCCCGCCCCCGACCGATCAATAATGCTGCTGAGGAGTTTGAAGGGCCCCCTGGATGCCCGAGGCCCCTGGGCTATAGCCCAGTTAGACCTCGGGTTAATCCGGCCCTGCCTCTGGAGGATGCACAGGATGTGCCTAGGAAAGGTTGATCTGGACTCGTCTTATGAGGTTGTCAGGGCCAAACTCAGAGGCACCCAACCTGCAGCGAGGGCTTCTGCTACTGCTCTATCTGTACAGCCCCAACAAACACCCAGACAGCAGGATACAAGTGTGGGGTCAGGGCAGCTGGAGTATGCCCCCATCCCTTACTACAAGATAGTAGCTCTCTGGTCCCTCCGCCTTACTATTTTGCTGTCTATGTTATGAAAGGGTGTCTTTCGGTGACCGGATTCAGAACACGCTCTCGTAGCCTTCAGGCAGAGCACATACACAGCATTCACCCTAAAAAATTCCAGGTTAGAAAACATGAGGCTAGCTATAGTTTCTGGATTAATCAGATTAGCCCTACGCTTCTTAATGTCCCAGTCCTGGAGGTCCCCATTCAGTGTAACCGAGAACATGTTGGACAAGAGACCTCTTTGCAGGTCCTGCTTTGGTCAATGTAGCATTCCCGGTACTGTTGGCTCACCTTCAGCAGCAGAGTTCAGATTGGCCCCAATTTCACCTCCCTTCCTTCTTATGGGTTTTTTTTTTCTTATGTTTTATGTAGTGTATATATTTTATTGTTTGGTTTGGAAGTGTAGTGTAAAAAAATTAATAGATTATGTTTTTCTACTTCCAAAGCCTTCAGCAAAAACTGCAGTTTGTAAAGGCACTTTTGTTGCAAGAAATAATCTCCAAAAATAAATAAGCACTTCACTTAGTTGCAATTATGATTATTATCATTATTTACGAAGAAGTTGGCATTAAATCCTGCAATATCGTACACTGGGAATTGACGAATCAGGTACAATCCGCGGACTAATTTGCTGATGGCGAATCTCAAATTTTGCTGCATTTATGCCCAATTCTATTCGTGTAAAGAGATACGTATAATCATATATAGTCAAATAAAAATATTACAAAGATACTGGTAAAAAGATATGTATTTGTATTTTATTTATTTTTTTTAAATCAAATCGCCTTTGTGTATTGTCTCCCCCAAAGCACAAAGCAGAAAATAAACAGGTTAGTAGTAAGAAGTAGATTTCTAAATCGATATGATGAATAACTGGCATACATTGTGTCACAGCTCCATGCCTGTAATTTCTCACGCACGAGACAGAAATGCATCATACGGGGTGAAATTCAGGAAAACCTCCTCATGTATCATCATAACTGCAACATTATATAGGGTAATTTGTTTCCGTGTATTGCTATTTCCAGTAGGATTAAGCAGGATAAGAAGTACATTACGTTGATGATTAATGATATTGTCGCCTTCCATGATCTACAAATAGTTCCGTATTCTATCAGACGAAATAATCTCCACCAGCCTACCCTAGAATTGAATCTTTCCTGCAGGAGACGGACCGAAAGAGATACTAATTTACAATGGTCATGCACACAAATCGCACCAAAAGCTTAACTTTAATTGTGTAATATGTCAACAGATGGATATAAGATTTAGCCAGGGCTTAATATTTCTAATGTGTTTACAATAGACATATACAAGTTAAAGGACCAGTAACATCTAAAAATGAAAAGCGTTCCTGTTATCTGGTATGATGTAAGACAGTGGTCAGGGAACAGGGGTATTTTTACCCCAAATGGGGTAAAAATGAAATTGCTGAGGGTAATGATGCCGATTCACATGCTGTCAGTTGGATTGTAGACCCCTTTAAATGTGAAATCGCTGTTGTACCAGAAGAGCCTCAAGGGTTGGCAGAGGCACTTCTTGAGCTTCGATGCAATAATGAAGCACGTATTGCATTTGAAAACAAAGCAGATCTGTCATATTTTTGGATGTCAACAGTTGCAAAGGCATTCAAAATTGCACATGAGGAGGCAGTCAAAAAGTTGCTGCCTTTAGCAACAACCTACCTTTGCGAACAAGGATTTTCCATTCTAACGAACATAAAAACAAAGCAGAGAAATCGATTGGACGCTGAAGACTGTATCCAAACTGCTCGGACATCAAAATGCCCCAATATCGATGCTCTCGTATCAAAAATGAAGCAACATCATTTCTCCGAAACCTGAAGTTTTGAAGTTGAAGCTTTCAAAGAAATTTTGAATAGATTCAATCAAATTTTGAATTCCAATAATTAATAATATAGGATTTCCTTCCTATCAAATAAAGGGGGTAACATCGGCATATCTAAATATATTTGGGGGTAAAAGGTAAAAAAGTTCCCTGACCCCTGATGTAAGACAATGCTCTGGCCCAGTTTAAAGTAGAGATGAGCGGGCTCGGATTCCGCTAATGCGAGCCCACCCGAACAGTGCGGATCCGAACGGGATTCGAGCACTGTTCGGATATTTCCGGCGGGCAAAAAATGAAAACGAGGCTCTGTTGTCCAAGTCTCGCGTCGAATCTCGCGAGGGGTGGGAGGGAGAGCCCAGAACAATTCCATCTTGTACCTCTTTTTTTGGCATTATGTGCTCAAGCTACCTCGGTGCAACCTTTTGGCCTAAAAACAATATTGTGAGGTGTTCAGAATAGACTGGAAATTAGTGGAAATCATTGTTATTGAATGTCATTGAGGTTAATAATAGCGTAGGAGTGAAAAAAAAAACACGAAACTGGTTTTTAGCACTTTTTATGTTTTTTTCAAAATAAATCCGAATCCAAAACCTTAAATCCGAACCAAAACCTTTCATCAGGTGTTTTGCGAAACAAATCCGAAACCAAAACATCAAGCAAATCCGAATCCAAAACACGAGACACCAAAAGTGGCCGGTGCACATCCCTAGTTTAAAGGAACGATCAGACAGGCCTGAGCCTAAGGCAGCAGAATTAAGGGGCGGCAGTTAGTTCATTTTCCATATTGATGCTTTTCCCTTTTGTTTTGTTAATATTTTATTTATTATTAAAAAAATAACAAAAGGAACAAATAGGGTTTAATCATTTTATTGCTACACTGATGGCACGCAGTGGGAATTAGAAAGATGTTGAGAGGTCAGCATAGAAAAAGTGGCAAAGAATATCTGTGCTAGAATAATGAAAACAATATAAATATTAAAAAAAGAACTTTCTCAGGGTCAATTGAATTAATGTTGAAATAGAATCAGATAATTTAATTTCTGTGGGAGCGTGAACCTTGCGGTTTCTACTATGAGAAATATCTGGCTTTCTGCATAATTACAACATATTTTTATAGTTTGTTGTGACTGGTCGTTTACACAACATTTGCCCAACATTTGTAAGCTGACATTTACACCGAGGATAAAGTGCAAAGATAAAATAACCGTTGGCGTTAGTGACTTAGCTTTAAAAAAATAATTTTTTTTATGAAAGGGATCTTCAATTTAAAAAAACCAAAAAGCAAAACATCCCAATCTAGTCCCAGTTCCTCGTGTACCTTCCAGGAAATATATTTGACATGTGTCTAAGGTGTGCTCCAGTTTCGAAACATAAAACATTATTTTTAGAGGCATTATACAGGTCTATTAGGCCAGTGTCATGTGATAGTGATTGCACTGGGGAGATGTGCAGAGTTTATATAGTCTGAATAGCTGCCGTAATTACATCGAAGTTAAGACATAATTCATCATCATCATCGCCATTTATTTATATAGCGCCACTGATTCCGCAGCGCTGTACAGAGAACTCACTCACTTCAGACCCTGCCCCATTGGAGCTTACAGTTTAAATTCCCTAACACACACACACAGGCACACACAGACTAGGGTCAATTTGTTAGCAGCCAATTAACCTAACAGTATGTTTTTGGAGTGTGGGAGGAACCCCAGGCAAACACGGGGAAAACATACAAACTCCTCACAGATAAGGCCATGGTCGGGAATTGAACTCATGACCCCAGTGCTGTAAGGCAGAAGCGCTAACCACTTAGCCACCGTGCTGCACATTATTGCTCCGTCACTTGATGGGGGGGAGACCGCTCAGCATAAAAGACGCTTGCAAGAAATTGCAGCGCTCACTCATCCCCATGTGATGCTTCCTTAACAGAGTTGCCGATATTTGAAAATAATTGTAGCTTTAAACAAAATTACTGAGGGCTACCATTTTTTACCAACAAACGCATCCTGGTAGGCAAATATAATCTGATATTTTTTTATTATAATTTGGTTTTTGGGCCATTTTGGACATTTGTAAATTTATTTTATATGTAGAAATTACGGAACTTTGTATGTATATGCCGGAAGGGAAAGTGTCATTTGTGACATTTGTTGGTTCCAATATAGTGTTTTTTCTGCACTTGTAAGTGCAGGAGTATCAATGTTTTGACTGGTTGAGAAAAGGAGGGGGTGGAGACACAAGAAGATCTGATAGGAAGCTCCAAGTGGGCGGACAGTAATTCATGTCGACAAAGATGTTTGCTTTAAAGGGAAAATGCCAGTTTTGGCTATATATATATATATATATATATAGTGGCATTAGGGGCAGATTGCCACACAATTATAGAGGAAAGTCTGGTGGTTTCCCTGGGGACCTGCAGGCAGAGGATGTGCAGAGGGTTGACCCTGCACTCACACACAGCACAGGAACACAGGTGGAGCACCTGGTCTGGTCAATTAAGGAATCAGCTAGAGCAGGGGTAGGCAACCTGCGGCTCTCCAGGTTTTGTGATACTACAAATCCCAGCATGCCTTGCCACCTATCTACTGGCAAAGCATGCTGGGACTTGTAGTTTCACAACACCTGGAGAGCCGCAGGCTGCCTACCCCTGAGCTAGAGCAATGCTTTGACAGGAAGCTTAAATAGCTGGGATTGAGCTGTGTGTGTAAGACTGGTGCCAACAAGTGGCCAGTGTCCAGCTAGGGATCTAACTGCAATAGCCAGCATTAGGGCTACGGGACTTTGTAAATATTTTGAATATGATTGGCGTTATTGCCGAAGACACTGCAGAGGCTGTCTTATCCAACCAGACAAGAAAATAAACAGCAAAGTGATTCAGCAAAACCTGTGTGAGGAGCAGTTTGATTAGCGTGCTTTCATTATATATATATATATATATATATATATATATATATATATATACATATATATATATTTGTCATGAATTTTTATGGCATTGGATCTGGGCGGAGCGGGATTCAGGGCATGCAGAATGTGCCTGCTGGTCAGATAAGTTTCATCATGAAGTGCCATCAATACACAAAAGGAATAGCGCGGGAACACGTTTTAGCTGATGGCATAGTGTTGCATTTGTAGATACACTGCTCCACTTTGTCAGACAGTTAGATACATATGAACACAAAACACACAGGACTTCATTTAGTGGTTTACACAGTAAAAGCAGACCTACATAATTATGTTGTGTTGGACGTATCTCAAGATGCGTACAACTCAAAAGCAGCAGTGTATACGCTAGGCTAGCCAATAATCAGAAGCGGGTAGGTACCACTGCTGGTGTCGTAATCACCATGTATATTTGCACCAGTGCTGCACTACCCGCAAGAGATACGCCTTCTAAGATTTGGGGATGTTTCCATGTCTATGTAAGTCACATTTGCATGAACATGCCCTTACTGTACTCAGTTTATGGTTACCCGCAGGCACCCATCCTGCTTCTTCAGACGTAAGGTGATGCAAGTCTATAAAAATTCTTGAGTACTGGCAGAGGTTCAACATTCCACCTCAGGGCCCCATAGAAAAACAACAAAATTGCTGTGCTCTTCACAATTTGGGTTTTCTCTTCTGGGCCCTCGCCTCACACCCTCCAGTTCCATAGCCTTCACAGAGAGAGAGAGGCAGAGTAACAATTCTAATCACCGAGCAATAGCTCTGGGGACAAACTGTGTGACATGCTTCAACCGTGACTGTGTATGCAACCAAGAATGTGCAGGAGAGAAGAGATGTAATAAAAAGTTCAATGCAGCCAAATCCACAGTGTGCTGCCTCTGGAACAGTCGAGAGGGCACTCTGCCGCAACGCAGGAGTGCACACTCTGCCGCAACGCAGCATTGCAGATCATCATCATCACCATTTATTTATATAGCGCCACTGATTCCGCAGCGCTGTACAGAGAACTCATTCACATCAGTCCCTGCCCCATTGGAGCTTACAGTCTATATTCCCTAACATATACACACAGATAGACAGACAGACTGAGAGATAGATACTAGGGTGAATTTTGATAGCAGCCAGTTAACCTACTAGTAGGAGTTGGAGTGTGTGAGGAAACCGGAGCACCCGGAGGAAACCCACACAAACACGGGGAGAACATACAAACTCCACACAGATAAGGCCATGGTCAGGAATTGAACTCATGACCCCAGCGCTATGAAGCAGAAGTGCTAACCACTGAGCCACCGTGCTGCCCTAGGATTTGCCGTCTACCTCATAGGAGTGCGCAAGAAAGTCTACTTTATTGTGGTACAGTTATACCTGGTAATGTCTGCAACCGAACGTCGCAGTGATGTTTGGGGGCATATTGCAAATAATTGAATTCCCCCCCCAATGTGTCTCTGTTCTATAAGTAAAGATTAATTCCAAGATAAGTTAAGGTTTTATCATTTGCCATTCACTGGCTACCGAAAGATGATCTACAAGTTGTCTATACCAGTCTGACGTGTTTGAACTGTTCTGGATGCCTGTTCTAATCCTCAGAAAATTCTGTCCGTCCTTTGTGAACCTGATGCATATCACTTCTTTGATCCCCGGGTTGTTATCTGCTACGGCAAGAAGAGATAAGGAATATAATCTTGAAGCAAAACCAGTTAAGACAATAATGAAGGCCTGTTTTCTGCAATCGTACAGACGATGCCTTTGCCACTGGCAAAGTTGGGCAACTCCTTTGTTGCCTTGCAATAACTTTCCGTCTTCTGTTACATGTTTCATTTGCCATTTCACATCTGCTCCAATTACATCCGGCAGCGAGTGCATAAGATTAGTGCAAAACGTCCCTGCCATGAATTTCAGTTTATGTGCTGTACATGGATCCTTAAACAATTCCAAATTCCTCTTTTGTAGACCTCCTGAGACACGGCTTCTAAAATAGCTCACAATCCAACATTTAAACTTAAAGTGAACTATTGCTGAGCCTGGAAAGTGCTGGGCAGCCAATGCAAACCTTTGTCTGGGTATCTTGGCGTTTTTCCATAATAAGCAGAAAACTCAGCTGAACGTGAATCACTTCTTGGTGATGTAATTTACACGTTGAATAAGTCACTTATATTGAATGGGGGGATTTGCCTGGCTTTTTATTTAACGGCAATAAATGAAAGCCTTGCAGAAGGATGTTTCTCTTTGTTTCTCTTCTTTTTCTTTTCCAGGAATCTTATAACGGACAATAAAATAATAATGTTAAGTCTTTCCTTCCTTGCACTATACCAGCCTACATATGTGTGTGTGTGTGTGTGTGTGTGTGTACCCATGCAAAACCTGAAATAAGACCCAGACACTCATACTTTTTGGCAAATTAAAGCTTGCAGTTTATTTTAGACATTAAACATTCTTTGTGGTGTTGAGAGCATAGCATGTCAGCTAACAACTAATCTTCAACCAAAAATCCGTGGGAGATAATCGCTCAACCACTAAACTAAAACTGGGTACACACTACAGGGTTTTTGTCCAATAATCGGCTCAACCAGCCGACATACGAGCGCTCGTTCGAAAGTGGGGTCAGGGTGTGTAGTGACACGATGGTCGAAAGTCTGCCCAAATGGACGATTGTCGCCTCATTTGGTTGGTCGTACCATTGAATATTTTCCTTCCAAACTCCTTTTGTTGAGTAGTGTGTATAAGTTTCCGACCGATCGACGACAGTGAGTACGAAATTACAATCATTGGTCACGACAGCATGGCTGCAAAAAGTCGCTAAAGGGACAGTCGCTCTTCCCTTTATAGTCTAAAACAAGGCTAGTGTGTATGCAGTCCGTGGACCGAGTGATCGGACCATCGATCGAATGTAAAACCGATCGGCATAAAAAGTTGGTGGAAAATTCTGGAGTGTGTACCCAGCTTAAGAATCACATCTTTACTATTGGCTAGTGGTGATCTGGGGTCAACGTGACTGTTCCCCTGCTAGACTCAACATTGCCGTGCCACGCCAAGGGACCCTCCACGCATTAAGGGTCAAGAGTCATGTGACTTCGAAAAATGGGCAGTGATAAGCGGCCTATCAGGGTAACACCTTTGATTAGTCACTGACCGCACAGCTCTCCTACCTACTGTGCTTCCGCTGCACAACGGAAGAAAAATTGATTAAACAACCTAAACTATAATTCTAAGTAGGGTGGGTGGACGGTATCAGCGACGTTCCGGAACCAGAAAGACCCAGCATCCCCTGGGAGCAGAATTTATGGAATTATATAAACAACTCCCAGTGGAATCCTATTGGCTGGCTGATCTGCATTGTGTACACAAAAACTTTAACCCTTAATGGTAAGTGCTTCTCAGAGACGCAATACATAATTTTAAAAGTCCTTGACTTACTGCCTCGCTTGTTATTACATTTAATAATAAAGTGTCTTAAGAAGTAAAAAAAATAAATAAAGATATATGTATGGTGAGCTTGTATTTGAAACAATAGTCTTTTGGAATCACTATGACAAGAAACTCATTGCTCCTTCTGCTATCTAATCATCAGTCTGCGGCTTTCTGCGTGCCTCTGTTCCCCTCCTACATCATCACACCTCCCAACATTTATCCAGGAAAAATTGGGACAAAAACGAGCCTAGACCCTGATCTGTACAAACCAGTAACCCAATTCATCTATAAACCAGCCTAATCCAACCAACCACTTTCTGACTAAGCATCCCATATGGGTTACTCAGATCAGGACGGTTCTATTAACATTGGGGCGGTTAAGATCATATGTATCCCCCCTATTATATGCAGCTGTTTTTATTTACGTAAGCAATAACTAAACATGTCACTGTAACCCATCAGGCTGTGATCTTTTTTGGACGTTGCTCAAGATCGTCAACGATATCACAATGTTTGTCCCCAACATTAGGCAAAAGCTACATTACAGCAGATCGCTTCAATTGCCTTAGTGTGTACAGGAAATTTGTCTTGGTTATATAGAGTGCCGCATGTTAGAAATGAGAGATACAGTGCACAGCATTTTAAACATAGGGTTCGGTACAATTTAGAAAATGATTAAATTGTTCTAACATGAGATAAAGGCTAAAGGCCCGCTTCCTCTGTTTAAGCCACAGGCAAGGCTGCTCTCTGCATCTCATTTCATGTTGGAGGTCAGGATAGAAGCCACAGGATTCATAGCTGTCTTTATATTTTGATAACCTTCCTCAAAGGCAGAAACTTACCACCAGATTTCCCATTCTCACTAAATTATCTCCTGCAAAACAGAAACTCTACTGACAAATGCCAATTGAGGTTTTCAACAATCTGCATAGTTAATGAGTCTGCTGAAAATAGACTTACAATATTTTGGCTTGTCATTCAGACGGCTACATGACGAACCTGAGATATCGGATGACAATCCTCTATTGACTCGCCTGATAATTCTGTCCTTGATTGACATCTCCCAGGTAGTGTCTTTTACACACTTTTTACGATCTAACCTCATGTCATCGAGGTCAGGGACGCTTTATAGCGGTTTGTTTTTAAAAATAACAAGAAGAATGTAGAAGTTTCATTTCCAATAGAGGTGCGTTCAGTACCAGACCAAGCTATGGTCTGACCGGTCAATAGCTCAGGGCCCTTGTTTAAGTGGGACACGAAAATTGCACCAATTTACATAACTGTCCTCCCCTTGGTCTGTCTTCCACAGTGGAGGTTCCAGTCACTAACTTGCTTGCCTATCTGACTCACATTGTCGCACATACATGCAGGACAAACGTGCACTTTTCCTGTGAGCTGTAAAAGAGCGTTTTATCATGCAGACACATGACATAATGATGCACATATGACAATGTGTTGGTTTAAATTGGTTTCTTCCATTCTGTCACATTAGCTGTCTCTCGAGGGTGCTACAATTCAGGCCAGCCCTGGGTGCATTTTTACTACACCGTATTGATAAAGGCCACATACCACTGCTGTTGTTCATACTTGTCAACTTTTCCTTGTTGGCTTCAGGGAGATTACGGGGGAGGTGGGCGTGCGGGGGCGGAGCTTGACGAATCGCCCTCTCCCTAAACTATTGTCACAATTTTGGCCAATTACAGCAGGGGGAGGGTCTAAGATGCCGCATTGTTTGTGTCATTAAGCCCCACCCCCACCACTTATGTATTGCGGGGCCAAGAACCAGGAGGTAGCCCTGCTCTCCCAGGAGCCTCCCAGAAATGCGGGAGCTTCCTGGACATTACGGTAGAGTAGGCAACTATGTGTTAAAGAAAAGCAGCTAATGAATCTCTAGAGACTGAAGTGTCTTTTACATTTCTGTCTCCATCACTGAAGTCATGTTGTCTTACCTGTCAGTCTTTGATTAAATCTTGGTCTCCATGAAAATGGCCACCTCCATAGGCATCTATACATGGACATAGGACACAATTTCTGAACTGTGTCATCATGCCACAGATGGCGAAGCCAACCACGTCTTGTACTGGCTCAGCATCAGGGAGAATGCCAGAATATTCAGGGAGTGAGGGAGATCACCCCTATTTCAGGGAGTCTCCCTGACATTCAGGGAGAGTTGGCAAGTATGCTGTTGTTATTAATATTATCATAGATTCGTAAAAAGCCACAGTGCTCTACAGCGCTGTACAGTAGGGAAAACAGGAGTACATAAAACAGGGATATATTAGATACACATAATAAACACAGACATGAGGGCCCTGCTCATGACAGAGCTTACATTCTAATTAGAAGAGAGCACAGCTGACACAAGAGGAGCGAGTGTGGCGATTGGACAGTTGCAGGACTCTCCTCCTTCTACCATTTAACACTCAGTCTGTGGCTCCCTGCTTTATGAGACATCCTAGGAACTGTGTGTAGTCTTTCATCTGTGGATGGAAGTGAGTGAGGAGGAGGTGTAGAGAATCAGAAGCAGAGAGAAAAGAAACCGTTACATTTATTTGTCTAGGAAATAATCATTGGAAATGTTTCACTGTAGTAGGTGCAGTTTGGAAACAATTTTTACAACTCAACCTTCAAAGTGGAGCTAAACGGAAAAAAAAATATTTTTATGTATTATACAGGTTGACCTTACAGTCTTGGAGGAACACTGCAACCTAATATGCTACACAGGCTCTGGGCTGCTTGTTTCTCTCCTCACCTCACGGTGTGTAGAGTAGTTGTAGGTGGTGGTCTAACCAGGAGCACTGTGCCCTGATGTCAGTGCACTGCACTCCCGAGAGTATTCAGAAGTAGAATTATCTATTAACAGGTGCCTCTGGTTCTCCTGTGTGTCCAGGGTCTTTAGTAACACCACTGTCTGTAGACTCTAAAGTGCAAAAAGCTAAATAAAGGGCATTCGGATCTTCAAGACAAATAAACGAGGAACTCTGCTAATGTGAAACATAGTTATTGTTTCCAACAAAACACACACACACAAAACATGAGAAATTGAAACCATTAAAACAATTAAAAATGCTTAACCAAGACACAAAGGTGCAAAATCTCAACTAAAACCATAGCAACCAATCATCACCTGTCTTTTATATGTCTAGGTACAGTTAGATAAAGTTCTTCCCCAGGCCAAGTGGTTTGGATGGAATGTACCTCTCATATCTGAATAAATAAATACATGGAGCAGCATTGATCCCACAAGACTCACAACAAGCATGGGGTTCTGCTGCCATATTGAAAACTAGCCAAAGGCCGGTCAGTGCATGGGTTGTTGTCTTCTGCTGAAAGGACTGGGGGCTCTTCACGCCCCTCTTGGGTTGTGGGAGCCAGGCTAATGAAAAAGATTGTAATCCCTGGATTGGCAACTTTCAGTGGCCCAGTACAATTGATCAAGGACTCTAAGAGGAACGAGGGGTTTCAGTGAGTGCCTTATTCAATTATACTTTTGGGCAGCATGGTGGTTCAGTGGTTAACACTTCTGCCTCACAGCACTGGGGTCATTAATTCAATTCCCGACCATGGCCTTATCTGCGAGGAGTTCGTATGTTCTCCCCGTGTTTGCGTGGGTTTCCTCCGGGTGCTCCGGTTTCCTCCCACACTCCAAAAACATACTGGTAGGTTAATTCTCTGCTATCAAATTGACCCTAATCTGTGTGTGTGTGTGTGTGTGTGTGTGTGTGTGTGTGTGTTAGGGAATTTAGACTGTAAGCTCCAATGGAGCAGGGACTGATGTGAGTGAGTTCTCTGTACAGTCCTTCCACTGACTCAACAAGTATGCTCCAAAGAGTGTCGTTCTTGGTGGGTCTTCTTTTCAAGTCCACCTTGCTCATAGCATTTTGGTGGACTTTGGTGAGGTCCTGCCCCTTTCTCCTCCCCAAGCAGTAGATTTTTGGCAGGACCTGTTTATCTGCCCTTCTACCTCTGCGTGTTTATGCTCTGCCAATGGTGGAAAGGGCAATATCTTGTCCTAAGATTGGATCACTCTCAAGGAGGAGAAATGTCCATCCATCTGCCTCAGGAGTGACTGGTGGCATTTGTTGACTGTGGTCATACTCTCCCTTTACTCCATTACTACAATATGTCTGAGTGGCTCACACTCTAAGGGCTAAATTTACTAAGCTGCGGGTTTGGAAAAGTGGGGATGTTGCCTATAGCAACCAATCAAATTATAGCTTTCATTTATTTAGTACATTCTACAAAATGATAGCTAGAATCTGATTGGTTGCAATAGGCAACATCCCCACTTTTTCAAACCCGCAGCTTAGTAAATCTAGCCCTAAGTCTTCTTACCCATTCTAGTTGCCTTTTGATCAGGTTACCGAGTATACCCAGACAGGCCCGGCGCTCCCATTAGGCAACCTTAGGCAGTTGCCTAGGGCGCCGCTGCCGCTGACTAGATTTGAAAATCTAGTTAGCGGAGAGAAGTGGAAGATAGGTGCAGCGGCGGCGGGGTGCTGCCGCTGTTTTTTCAATGTCCGACGCCACTGTCAATAATTCATTCTGATGCGCCCGGGCTGCCCGGCGCATCGCACACCTGATCACTGACGTCAGTGATCAGGTGACAGGTCTTTACCCGGCGGCGCCTGCTGTATTATCACACTGTCTGTTAGTGACAGACAGAGTGAATAAAGTTCTTTCCAGACGCCCCCTCCTCTCCCAGCATGCATCGCTTGTCCTCCTGTGTGAAGAAGGCGAGGAGCAGCAATAGGAATGAAAGAAAAGAAGTGAAGAGAAAAAAAGAAAAGAGAAGAGAAGAGGTTTGAAGAGCCCCCCCCCCCCTGCATCTACAGACCAGGCAAATAAAATCTAATCATTTATTTAATTATTTATTTATTTATTGTGTTCATCGGGGGGGCGGCGGGGTGTTTTGCCTAGGGCGCCGAAAACCCTAGCACCGGCCCTGTACCCAGATGCAGACTGCTTTTCTCTTTCCCTTCTTGGATCCAGGAGAGCGGCAGTGTATAGTCCATATTCTAAAATTCTGAGCCGTCTATCATGTGCCCCTTGACTTCTGAGCAGGACCAAAACACAGACCAGTCAGCACGTTTTTCTGTGGTTCTCCAGACCACCTTGCTCTCTTCATATGCTTGGTCAGAGCGAAACCACATTTCCCCTTTTCCTGCTGCTTGCACAGTTCACATATTAAGGTTTTTTTTTAAGGCTCTTCTATTGCAGCAAGTCCATTTTGCCATCTATTTACCATCTCAAATATAGTCTTGCTCACAATTTCTACCTCACACTTTAGTTAGCCATAAACCTTAAACAACTGTGTTGGGATACCCAGAGACGGACGGACCTGGTGCCCTCAAATGTGTTGCTCTGGTTGGATGAACTGCATTGTATAATGTTCAATATCCTCAAGCTAGAACCCTGCTTTGGAATTTTCATAGAGAGCCTAACGTTGGACTCTATTTTGTAGCCCCTTTCCACACGTGTCATTAATGTTGGTGCACAACACCAATGTTGGGTCTTGGTGTTTTGGCGTCAGGCTCTGGTTGAGCACCTTTATGTATCTTTGTGATAGCTCACACTCCAACCAGCTCCTCAGAATCCGGTTACAGGAAGGTGGATAAACTCTATGTCCGTAAACAAGAATCATTACTTTCTTGTCATACCCAAACTTCATGGCATAGTAATGAACCTTGTCAGGATGAGAGCATAAATCTGATATGCTGAAATAGAATATTGGATGTCAGGACCCAAAATTACTCTTTGCATGAATACCAAAATTAACCTGATCTTCAATTCAGATCAGGGGCGGATCTAGAAAAATGCTGTACCCGGGGCGAGATGGGGGGGGGGGGGGCATTTAGGCCCCGCCCCTTTCTAACATCTTAGGCTGCTGACGGCTGCACACTATGTGCAGGTCCGCCCAGCCGTGACAGGCAGGGACAGTGTGCTGCCCGGCTGCTCTGATTGTGTTTTAAACACAGTCAGAGCAGCCGGGCAGCACACTGTCCCTGCCTGTCACGGCTGGACGGACCTGCACATACTGTGATCCGCCACTGATTCAGATAAAGGTGTGACCAAATGAGCCCAGGAGCAGGTAATTGAATTAGGTACACCCTTTGTGCAGAGACCAACTTAAGTTATGCAGATCACAGACATCCATTGTATTTGATCCTGTATTTCTCTAGCTAATTGACTTCCTTTCAATAGGTAGTGTAAACACAAGCTAACTCCTGGGTGTAAAATGGAGAGCCAAACGCCTAGGTGCAAATCTTGGAGACTCTGGTATAAAAATCTGCATGGTCTCTATGCGGGTATATAGAAATATGACCTTCAAAGGAAAATGTTGTCATAGTTCATATGTTGGGGAAATCTGGATGGCACTCCGTACTGAGGGGCAAAAACCACACAAGGGTTTTAAAGCATAGATACCAACAACACAGGGAACAGCCATAATCACATGTATTTCAGGATGAGATTGGATATTGTTGTAATCTCATCATATTTGGTATTTAAACGTGCGGGAGATTATGACCGGTTTATTGAGGGGGGTGTTATTTCTCTGAGATATATCTGTGAAGAATTACCAACAGGTCAAAACTTAGGAATAGTTTGATCAAACCTGAGGTAACACCCAGGGGACATTTCCGCCACCCCCACATTAGCATTCACACTGCCCCTGTGAATGCTGTCCCATTTGAGTTTGCTTAAAAATCTGTGTTCTGAGGGGAAAAACTGTCAGACTTTGGGGGAAATCAAGTTACATTGATAAGCTGTCCATCTTCCTAGCCAAATTCCACTTGGCGAGAATGCAATTCCTGTAAGTGCAAATCTGAAGGTAATACTTTTTATTTTAAACTGCTTTTGCTTGCTATGTCAAATTTATTAATTGTTTATTCATTATTTTTCTTTATATCTGAATGCCCTGTACTTTTTGTATATTAAATCTAAAATTGAATAAGTTGCGTCCTTGATACTCTAAAGAATCCATAGCCTGTGTAGAAGAGAGATTGCTTGTCCAGGTTACCCTGTGTGTGATTTGTTGATACATTTGATTAACAAGCTGTGTGTACTTGTATGTACATTTGTGTACCAGTCTGGAGGTGTGAAGAGTTAACCCTGTGTGTGCTGGTGTGAGTCTTGCTAGTTTGTGGAACTAGAAGCCTGTGTGCCAGTGTGGGACAGTATATTGGGGTCCTATTGCCCGTACCCAATAGGTGGTGGCTGAACCTTGAAGTGTCTGGGGGGTGTGAGAGCGCTGTGTTTGGGGGCGATTCCGTAGGTCTATAACCTGTGTGATAGGTAGAGAGAGACTGTAATCGTGTGTGACCTCATACAGCAAACAGCCCAATGTCACGGCAGCTGGGAGCGTGTTCGTGACAAACCTCTTTTCTCATTCTATGTTCAAAAGCACACACATGACCAGGAAACTACGGGTAATCTTTAAATTCTCCGAACCAGCCACTAACTAATGAATCCCTCTCCTTGGCCAGAACTATCAGTCACTTTTACTGTAGGGCACATTGCTTTAACCAGTGCTCTGACTAAGAGGTGTTTCCAGAGAATCTAATGGTGATAGCAAGTTTAAAAACCAAAACATCATCACCATCATAATTTATTTATTTATATAGCGCCACTAATTCCGCAGCGCTGTACAGAGAACTCACTCACATCAGTCCCTGCCCCATTGGAGCTTACAGTCTAAATTCCCTAACACACAAACAGACTAGGGTCAATTTGATAGCAGCCAATTAACCTACCAGTATGTTTTTGGAGTATAATAACTAATATCCCTCTGAAGTCTTAAATCCATTCACAAAATATTTCTGTTTTGTTTACTATTATTCATTCAATGTCTCATTCGCCCGTAACAGGAAGCAAAGAAATAACATGGAAAACATTGCCATGGATATACCATTTAAGGCTAGTGACATATGGGGCATCCACGCACCTCTCCCCCATGGATCCCTTCTCTGACACACATTATTTGCTGGTACATAGTTGGCAGCTAAGACACAAGTGCTGATCCTTTCTTTCAATGCTGCCAGCAGTATTTATAGAGCATATCAGTGCTTGCGTGCCAGGCACTGGGTGCTTACACTGCCAGCTATGCATCAGCAAATAGGGTGTGTAAGTGCCGATTTCCAGGGGGTTGAGAAATGTTGGAGCTCTATGTGCCCATATATCACTAGCCTATGCGGGATAACATGACAAGATAGTCCACGGAATTCCCTTTAATGCAGCTAATGAGACTTCCTATTGTGATCACCCAGAGACATCTAAAAGACATTGAGCATTCTATGCTGTCCTTCCTGTGACATCACCACGTAACGTAACAAGCAGATTATAAAATGAGCCTTAGGGGAAGAGTTTAAAAAGACATTTATTTAGCCATTGACTAAAGGTAATATGTATGCATGTCACACTTATAATAAAGCCACTGCTACGCACAATATATGAACCATAAAAAGTAGTATAATCACAATGTAAGTAATGTTTTATCTCTTGACACGTGGGATTATCTGCATTTCAAAAAAAATGTTGAAATGGCAGGGTTATAAAATACATGAAAGATTGGCCCTAAAGTAGAAATTCTGCTATGTTCAAGAATCCATTAATTAGCAACCAAGAGAGTCATTATACAGAGAGATGCAGGAGGGAGAGATTAAAAATGAAAGACTTGAGTTTACAGTGTGTACCGTAAAGATCGAAGGTCTGGGAACAAGACGGTACTATGAAACACGGAAGGTTACATTGTCAGCTTATAAATCTGTCAAGATCACAAAAAACACTCACAAGAAAATATATTAGAATGAAATACCCCTAAATTATACCAGTACAGCGCTCAGGTATCTACAGGTGTGAGGGTTAAACTCAAGTAAAAAAGCCTACGTTCCTGAGGGGGGTTCTACATTGAGGGGGGGGGTCTATGCCAGGGCTCCCAGAGCAGCCCCGGCATGGTCATTAATATTGATGGCTACCGCACTGGGGTCATAAATGGGACCCATAAGAGTCGTGGCAGGGATAGAACATGGCATGACCGAGCACGTACGGGGGCCAGTGCATGTTCTCCATTTTCTGTTGATGCTCAGAGTGTGAAGCGCGGGTGGTAGACTAGCTCTGCCAAGGCCACTCGCCTCCAGGTTCGGTAGTGGCTGCACCCCCTGCAGTGTTGGTAAATCCGGCACTGGTTCTTAGCCCAAGAAGAATGGGCTTATTCAAACTTGCCATGCCTCTGCCAGTGGTTCCAATTTCCAAACCTAAAGCTCACCCATACAGTCCAGGATTTAAGGCTATCCATGCTTGAGCACAGGTTGTTATATAAAAATGACTGAGGTTCTAATTAAGTCACCTGTTTTCAAGTATGTATATCTTTAAAACCTGGACTGTTGATGAGAGGGGGCTTGAGTTATAACAGCTTTGCCAAAAAGATTTGCAATATCTATTTATCTGGGTGAGTGGTGGTAGTGTGTTACACCTAACTTCTATATTGTATTAGCCTTGGGTCAACCACCTGAATGTAGCTCAGCCTCCACCCTCTCGATTCTGTGAGGTTAAATCAGCAAACAGTGTGCCCACAGGTTTCACAACAGGGGGTAAATGTATCAGTGTCCGGATTCTTCAACTCCGGCGAGATCGGCGTCTTCAGCGCTTAAATTTAAAGCGGCGCTGCCTTTTAAAGGGAAACTTCCCTTTACAAGGCAGCGCCGCTTTAAATTGAATCACTGAAAACGCCGATCTCACCGGAGTTGAAGAATCCGGACATTGATACATTTACCCCCAGGTGTGTTGCACTGCATTTACCTATGATGAATAAAATGATCACCAGATCATCTTATATAAATAAAATAAATGAGGTTAATTCATTTTATTTACAGCTTTCCAACTTTCTTTTCCCAAGTACAAATCACTTAGTTGCAGTAAGCAATGTGTCATCATGAATCATATTGTGTCATATCATTACATGGCAGTAATAATCACAATATCCTATTAGGACTCTGCGGAGCTCACACATGATGGAAGAGCTGACACTTGTGCGTATTGGGACTGTCACTCTAACTCACTTCTCCTCTGCAGCTGCAGTTACATTAGTATGCTTACATGCCCTTGATCTCAACTCTCTCTCCCTCTTGTTCTTGCCAACACTCAGTGGGTACAGTCTGAAAGCCTATCATTCTAACAACACTCGACTCACATGCCGGTCGGCCCAGTATCACCCTGCTCTAACCACACACACACTGTCTTATCATTGTCGGGATCCCCATCTCTATCTCAGCAGCTTCACCTGGCTCTGTATGTGTACAGAAGCATCTTTGAGAACACAAACAGTTCTGGTTTGGGCCCATTCTAGTGGATAGACTCACCCAGAATCTCCTGAATGTACTGGACAATGCCCTTGATCTAAATAATGGTTATCTATCAGCGCTGCTTCCATAGTATGAATAGTGGCTGATCTCTCAGACTCCCTGGAGAGTCTGAAGTTGGGCCAGACAGAATAGCGGTGGACGGATGATTTGTCCAATTGCGCTGCAGTGGGGAAGTCGATATAACACAAGTTACGTCATTAAATCCCACCAACAATCAATGTCATAGAGTTGCCCTCCCCATCTCACAAATGGCAACAATAATGTAAACAAGCCAATGGCATTTTGCAGGGATGATATCATCATTACCATCGTGTATTTGTAAGGCGCCACAAAACTCTGCAAATCATACAAAAATATAAGTTACACATAAAAACAGAAGCTACGTATGAGATTGACAAAAGGAGGTGCAGACGTGAGACAGAGGGTAGAATGCATTCTCCCAGGCAGTCCAAACAGATACCTATTTTCATCATGATCAATTATTTGTTTATATAGCGCCACTAATTCCACAGTGCTGTACAGAGAACTCATTCACATCAGTCCCTGCCCCATTGGGGCTTACAGTCTTAATTCCCCAACATACACACAGACAGAGAGAGACTAGGGTCAATTTAAACATCAACATCGCCATTTATTTATAAGAGTCACTGATTCCACAGCGCTTTACAGAGAACTCACTCACATTGGACCCTGCCCCATTGGAGCTTACAGTCTAAATTCCCTAACATACACACAGACTAGGGTCAATTTGATAGCAGCCAATTAACCTAAAAGCATGCTTTTGGATTATGGAAGGAAACCGGAGCACCGGGAGGAAACTCACGCACAAACTCCACACAGATAAGGCCATGGTCGGGAATTTTTCTCATGACCCCAGTGCATTGAGGCAGAAATGGTAACCACTAAGCCACCGTGCTGCCCTTGCCCCTTTTATAGACTGATCTCTTAGCATTCTGTGCAAAAGGGGGCGGGCCTCTGATGACATCGGGCGAAGCTGCACCTGTCGGCCATCTTGTGAAGGGCAGCAATAAAGAATTTATGGCTTTCTTTGCCAGCAGATTCACAGGCACCAGGAGAGAGATACAGAACTAGACCACACAGCAGCTTTAAACCATCAGACAGGCATCCATATGTCTCCATAAAACCTTTGTGCTAACCTGCCGGCCCCCTTAACAAAACATTTATCTTTTCTTTGGAAACAGACATAGCACTAATAAATGCGTTGGTGTTAAGTTCATTTCATAATAAACAAATTCCTTTTTACTACAGTAAATTATTATTGTGTTCTGTAGACCTTGAAATGATGTTTGTCTTGATATATGACTAGTATTTTTATGGCAGTTTCCACGGGTATTGAATGTAATTTGAATAAATATTGTACTTAAATATTGTACCAATCTGAGTTTACAATTCGGTCCCGATTGCTTGTTTTTCCTTACTAATAATTTAGTACAAAGTATTCATTTAGGAACCATTTTAGAGATCTGAATAAGACAACCTATTGTCATATATTGCTCGATAATAAAGAAATTGATGTAGAGGAAGAGATCTAATTTCCTAGTATTGGTATTGACTGATACATATTAATATTCAAATAAAAATCCATGTAGCTACTTATGATACTGAGGGGTCTACTTATTGTTCTACAGCAGTACCAATCATTATGCCTGGCTGTAGATCACAGGAATCATCATCATCAACATTTATTTATATAGCGCCAGCAAATTCTGTAGCGCTTTACAATTGGGAACAAACATTAATAAAACAATACTGGGTAATACATACAGACAGAGAGGTAAGAGAACCCTGCTCGCAAGCTTACAATCTATGGGACAATGGGAGTTTGAAACACAAGGGCGTGTGCTACATCATACTGCACATTGGACCAGCTACAATTCAAAGGTAAAAGTATTGAGTGGGCTGTGTGTGTAGCAATGTTGGTCAGAGGGTTGTTGTCTTGTGTTAGCTGTGTAGAGGGTTGTAATAGGGTAATCTAGGGAGATTAAGATGAAGGTTGAGGAATATTATAAGCTTGTCTGAAGTGGTGGGTTTTCAGAGAACGCTTGAAGGTTTGAAGACTAGAGGAAAGTCTTACTGTGCGAGGGAGGGAATTCCACAAAGTGGGTGCAGCCCGAAAAAAGTCCTGTAATCGAGAATGGGAGGATGTGATGAAAGTGGAGGAGAGACGTAGATCTTGTGCAGAACGGAGGTGTCGAGTTGGGAGATATTTTGAGACAAGGGAGGAAATGTATGTCGGTGCAATTTTGTTCATGGCCTTGTATGTTAGTAGAAGAATTTTATATTGGATTTGTTGAAATACAGGCAGCCAATGTAGAGTCTCAGGAATGCATAATGCAGTACCACTCCTATTTACTATGCCGGGGTTGATCTTGTACAAGGTTCCCCTATACTGAAAAGTCATTTTACTCTTCACCGGCAACCCAAATGCTGTAAGTGAAATGTGCATGGCCGGCTAACCTTCGCACATAGTTATCTGAACCAGCGGGGATGAAACGAAGCCTTTACAGCTTCACTGGACTGCATAGGAACAGATAAGGTAATGTCATCCTGAGATGGCGTTAGATTGCAGTTCGCTGTTTGATAAATCAGTAACATCACAGTCCCCATAGAAACAAATGAAAAGTAGGTTAATGCAGAGGAAACCTACCATTTCTCCTGTGCTAATTCTTTCTTAAATTAAGTGAAGTCCCGCAATAGCCATTCTCTGTTTTCTCCAGATTTTTGGACAATTGCTGTTTGTTTACTGCACCCGCTTACACGTAGAGATAGGAGCAGATTGCTTTTACATGGGGGCTTCCAAAGGCTGTACAATAGAAAACTTGGTAAAAAAAAACAACTAATATTGAGTTGAAAATAATTATTATTTATGCAATTATTTATTATTTATGTTGTATTATATTATTTATTAGTTTGTACCATAATAATGCAATTATTTACGAATGTGGCCATAGGTCATGACTTCATTCTATCAGAGGGCAATGTCGTCATTTTGCCCATGTTTATGCTATAGGGACCAACTAAAGCTTGTAGCTACGAGAAATCCTCTGAGTACCTTGAGCTTGTCTACTACTGAACATTCCTCTCCAGCTAAAGCCACATTCTCCAGGATCTGCCTGGTCCTAAAAAAAATAAATATATTTTTTACATTGCAAATCACTAATGAGATGTTTTCCAATCTGATACAGTGACTGAGACACAATGTCAGTATTATCCTCAGTTAGTGGATACTAGATGAACAAATCTTTGTGTAGCAAGAACGACGGTACCCAAGAATGCGAAGGGTTTTGTCTTGTTGATGGTCCCTGTATTCCCAGATGCCAAAAAAAAATCTAATTCTCTGCTTTAATTATGTCTTCCGGAGTAGCCAATATTCTGGTTCCTACAAGTTCTTTTGTACTTTCCTACTTAACCAAAACCCTTTGAACTGAATATTGAGCAATAATCTATCATAACAAAGAAAATATGGACATTTTGTAATAGTATTTTGTTAGATTATGTTATATTAGAATTACTTGATGAGAAGCTAAAATATGCTAATTATTCAATATTAACCAAAGAGGGAAGTAAGACTGAGACACAATCATCATCTCCAGATGGCGTCTTTAAAATGTATATTTAATGTTGGCAATCAAGTATGTTGCGCTGATGTAGCTGACAACTATCTGAATTGTGGATTGCTTTAGTGTCGTACATTATGTTCCTCTGTTACATGCTATTAGGAAGCCTGGGGGCAAAAGCTTCCGACCATTGTGATTGTTTTCTACATATTAATTTGAGAATGAGAAATCGGTTCCCTGGAAGACATGTCTTAAAGGTAAGTGTTGCCTGAACCGTAAGACATGTCTGTACTGTAAATTCCAATATTTAAATCCTGAAAATCAAAACGCTTTGTGAATGTGTATTTCATATAGAAGGGTATGGCTGCAATATTTATCATATTCTATTGTCAGGGTTCCCAAGGTAACACCACGGAGAGAAAGTAGGTGAACAAAGTGGTTTTATTAGAGACACAGGTTATAGAGGTTCAGGATGCAATAACTGGTAAGGCAGTAATATAACCACAGATCTCAACAGCGGAATAGGCAATACTGTAGAGCGATTGTGAGCTGAGTAGCCTGCGGATTGCAGGGTTGGATACCTCTGGAAAGGTGGTGAGACGAATAGCCTAAGGGTTGCAGGGTTGGATACCTCTGGAAAGGTGGTGAGATGAGAAGCCTACGGGTTGCAGGGTTGGATACCTCTGGAAAGGTGTGAGACAAGTAGCGTGCGAGTTGTAGTGTTGGATACCTCTGGAAAGGTGGTGAGACGAGTAGCCTGCGGGTTGCAGGGTTGGATACCTCTGGAAAGTTGGTGAGACGAGTAGCCTGCGGGTTGCAGGGTTGGATACCTCTGGAAAGGTGGTGAGATGAGTAGCCTGGTAATGCTGAATAACTTGAGAGCAGACAGCAGATAAAGGAGGAAGTAAGCTGAACAGGTTACACTGAGAAGCAATGAGCTGCAGAGAGCAAAAGCACAGAGATCCACATAGGTGTATAAAACTCAGGAACAGGGTAGATGAAGCTGTGTCTGTGGCACGGAATGAACAGCAAAACCACAAAAACAGATACACAGGTAAGTATAACCAGGAACAGGAGTAAAAGGAGAGTGCTTCCTATCAGGTTGAGTGACCTGATGATCTGACTCAGACTGCAGGGTGAGGCTGTCTTTTAAGGAGTAGCAGCAGGTGTAAATCATCCTGAGAAAACAAGCTTAGTTCAGCAGGAAGGGAAACAGTTCAAGCACCACAGTGGACCCTTTGGTGGCATGGTGGTACTGCAGGCTATGTATATATCCAGAAAGTCCAACATAGCTCCTGGCAAACAGGAGCTGCAGGAGGCAGATCGTGACATATATATTGGTCGGTGACCTTGGAAGCAGCGGGACGTACCAGGCAGAAGAGAGCGTTCCAGGATTGAATCATCGGCTCACACTCTACCCTGAGACCTCCTCCACTATACACTTTATATTCAAATTTGCATGTGCAACCCACTAACACCTTTGAAAAAGGAGCTACACTAATTAATGTATATTATAGCAATACTGTTAGAGTCACCCAATGGCTTAAGCAGTTCAAATTAATTGCTATAAATAAGTTTTAAAAATAAAAATCCATTTTAATAATGGGATATCTTATATGAAGCGCAAAAACAATAAAGTATACTACTATTTAATATGGGAAGATCGTGATGTGTCTATAAGGGTGCAACTGATATTAGTCTTTAACCATTCATTTTGTTAAAAAAGGTTCCTATTTCAAACAACTTACAGCTGATTATTTGTAGACATATGACTATTCTTTCTGCTGAGTTGTTGCAGCGGAGATGTCTAATGACAGATCTTACTTCATTCATGCTACAACAAGCATTTACAAATGCCTTTAAATATTTATAGCCTTCTGCGGAGTTTCGCAGCGGAGGTATTGTGAACAAGTTTATCCGTCCAATATCTTAAACTGCCCCTATTTCTAGTCTTACCCTGTCTCGTCGCTTCGCTTCTCCTTAAGCTGAAGTTTAGTGGTGTCGGCAGACTCTGTTTCTACACTGCTGTTCCTGTTCGCGGCTATGATGAACCGCATATGGAACGCAGAAGGTCCTGTACGGTGTCCTGTTTGGATCAAAAGTGATGTGTTTTCCTTTAATGACGCGTTTCGTCTGTAAGACTTTCTCAAAGAGTGTTCTATGCTGGATTCCAGGGTTTTTTTGTAGTTGCTCCCATTCCTCCTTCAAAAACTTTATTGATATTTCAATTAAAAACATGGCAAAAAATTAATATAAAAAATGTAAAACATTACAAAATCTTGTAAAAGTATGCATGACTGTAGATTTTAAAACTATATTAAATTTATATTAAATTGATATTAAAATATTAAAATATGTGGTTTCTTTCTTTCTCTTTTTTTTGTTTCTCCTTCCTTAATCCAATAGTCACTTTATATTCTCAGGTTTAGATACCCTATTTATAAATTAAAAATTATTTAAAAAGTATTCTGTTTATACTTTTAAAAAGGGGGTAAGGTCAAAATCTACAGTCAAACCATTTGGGGCTAAAGTTTGTAAATTATATATCCATCTTGCTTCTACTTTAGATAGGGATTCTAAGTAATTTCCTCCCCTCCAAAATTTTGAAACTAATTCAATACCCGTAAATTTCAACAATTTTGGATTTTGATTATGTTCCTTTAGAAAATGATCAGATACACTGTGCATTTTTAAGCCTATTTTTATGTTGTAGATGTGTTCCGATATTCTTGTCTTCAAACTTCTTTTCATCATTCCAACATATTGAAGGCCACAAGGGCATTCTAACAAGTATATAACTCCCTCAGAGTTACATGACATTTTTTGATTAATCAAAAATTTCTTCCCATTTGAATTTGATGTAAAATAAATGGCTGGCTTTGTATCTGTTTCTCCACAATTTTTGCAGGCTTTACAATTCAAACATTTGTAAAATCCTTTGTTTTGTTTGTTAATTCGATTACTAGAGGACGAAATATAACTTTTAGTAAGTTTATTTTTTAAGTTTTGAGCCTTCTTATAAATCATTCTAGGTTTTTTGGGCAGTATGTCCTAACAGTCATTATCCATCTGGAGTACATGCCAGTGCTTTTGAAAAATACCTTCCAATTCTTTGGTATTGCTGTTAAATTGGGTAATGAACATGATGTCCAGTGGTTCTTTTCTTTTTTCTTTATTGTATTTTATTAGTTCCTTTCTATCTATATTTTTAATTTCTTACAATGCAAAAAAAAAAAATTCTTTATAGTTTCTTTCCAGGAAACTTTCTTTCAATTCATTGTACATTGTTCAAAAGTACCTAGATCTGTACAGTTCCTTCTTATCCTTCTAAATTGGCTTCCAGGTATATTTCTAATCCATCTATCATGATGATTACTAGAAGATGGTAGGTAACTGTTACAGTCTACTTCTTTATTAAAACATTTTGTCTTTAGATAGCCTTCCTCTTTATAGATACTTAAATCTGGAAACAAAATATTTTGTTGGCTCATCTCAACTGTAAATTCCATGTTGCAGTCATTTCCATTGATATACTTTACGAAATCATTGACACTTGATGGTGCACCATCCAAAATGAAGAAGATATCATCGCTGAATCTCTTCCAACATATTATTTTACTTTAAAATGGATTGTTTTGCCATATAGTCTTCTTCCCATTTAGCGACATACAAATTTGCATAGCTCGACGCAAATTTTGTACCCATCGCCGTCCCCTTTATCTGGTGGTAGAATATATCATCATTCCAGAAATAGTTATGTTCCAATATAAATTCTATTCCACTCATATTAAAATTTATTTGCGCGGTCTCCAATTTTTGACATATATAGTGATAGGTGTGTTCACATCCATTTGCTTGAGGAATGCATGTGTATAATGACTTCACATCACATGTCACTAGTGTGTAACGTTCTTTCCATTTTATTGTTTCCAAAATCTGAAGAATTTCAGTTGTATCTTTTAGATAACTTTTTTACTTCGATACTAAATCTTGCAGAAAATGATCGATGTAACCCGATAAGTTTGATGTCAAAGAATTTATCCCTGATATTATTGGTCTGCCTGGAGGATTTTGTTTGTTTTTATGGATCTTAGGTAGATGGTAAAAAACTGGTATTCTAGGATGGCTAATGTTTAAATAAATGTATTCTTTTTTATTTAGGATTCCCAAATGGAGACCCTCTTCCAATAATTCTCTTAATTCTTGCTGATACTTCGTTGTTGGATCTTCATCTAATTGTTTATATATGGCAGCATCTCTCAATAATCTTAGACATTCTTCTTTGTATTTCTCTATGTCCATAATGACTACTCCTCCTCCTTTGTCTGCCGACTTTATGACAATTTCTTTATTTCTTTGCAATTATTTTATAGCTTTTAATTCATCTCTTGATAAATTCTGTTTGATCTTTACCTTTTCTGGTAGTTTGTCTATATAATTTTCTACCAGTTTTTGAAAGGTCTCAATGTGAGCTCCTTTGATATAAGATGGAAAAAAATTGCTTTTCGGTTTAATATCTGTATGTTGAAAATGCGTTAATTTATCCATATTATTTGATATCGGATTTTTAAAAAAATATTTTTTTAGACATATTTTTCTGAAAATTTTTTGTATGTCCATATATATGTCAAACTTATTTGGATGCGATTGGGGTGCAAATTTTAATCCTTTTGATAATAGACTTGTTTGCGCTTTTGTCAATTGGTGTTGGCTAATCTTGAAAATTCATGTAACTGATGTTCTAGACTTTATCTTAAGTGACTGCTGCAGTTTGCCTCCTCTGGTTCCTTTTCTAGTTTTTCTATTGTTTTTTTTCCTTTTTAGCCTTGGTGTTAGTCATACCTCCGAGTTTCCTGATGTATCTTCTATTCCAATTAGGAATTCTAAAAAAATCTTCTGATTCACTGAAATGGTTCCTCTTCTTTCTATTAGACATTTTTATAATGGGTCATTGTGTATGAGACACAAGATCTGGTTCAGGGCCAAACAATGTCCCTGTTTATGTTTAGTCATAATTTTATCTACTAACAAATTTCTAATTAAATTGCATAATAATGAATGATAAGCTGTCAAAATGTTAACATGGAGCTACCCTCCTCTTCCTTCTTCATCCCCCTCCTCCTCCTTCATCTTCCTCTCTTATCCTTCCTCCTTCTTCATCCTCCTCCTTATTCATCTTCCTTCATCTTCCTCTCTTCTCCTTCCTCCTCCTTCATCTTCTTTTTTTTCTCCTCCTTCCTATTCCTTTTTTCTCCTCCTTTCTCTTCTTTTTTTCTCCTCCTTCATCTTTCTCTCTCCTCCTCATCTTGTTCTTTCCTCTTTCCTTTTCCGTCTTTCTCCACCATCATCTTCCTCTCTCCTCCTTCCTCGTCCTTTCTTCTCCTCTTGCATTCTTCATCCTCCTCTATCTTCCTCTTCCCTCTTCCTTATTTATCTTCCTCCATCCTCCTTCATCTTCCTCTCTCTTCCTTTCTTCTTCTCCTTCATCCTCTTCATCCATCATCATCCAACCTTTTCCTCCTTCCTCTTCATTCTTCCTACCTCATCCTCCTACTCTATCCTCCTTCTTAATACTGAAACTGATGTTTCCTTGAATCACTCATGCTCAGTCATGTGAGGCTGAACATCAGTGTGAGAAGCCCAGATTGTAAAAGCGTGTGCTGATCCTTGATCTGAGGAGCTCAGCACACGCGAGCAGAGAGGGCTGATTCATGACTCACGTAATACGATAGATCCCTGAGGAGGGGCAGCCACAAGGAAGCAGACCAATGTCAGGGCCGGCTACTTATAGGCCAGGACCGGCCCTATTGAGCCCAGGCCGCCCAAGCAGATTAAAAATATATTAACTGAAAGAAACAAGTTAGGTCATTCAACTTTGCTAATCTGCAAATTATTTTCCAGAAAGTATCACCTATAGCTTGGATTGCAGCATTAAGATGCTGTATATAGGTAGTGTACTGGTTTCTTGTAATCATATCAGCAAATACAACAGTATGAAACGAAAGCTCTACTATAAATTGGCAAAAGAATTTAAATCTTATCAAAATTACAACCTGCATTTTGGTAGCAGAATTTTGTAATTCATTGAAAATTCCAAAAGGGGTAAAGTTAAGCGTTTAAGCAATGGAGGACGCACACTTAATTAATATAGTTTAGTACTGTGTCCACACAATGAAGTCAGTGATTTTGTTGAACTTGTCCTTTGACTAATTATAGTGGATCAGGAAGATGCTCGTGGAAACGTTTAATGTTGTAAAAGAAAAATGCTTGATGACTTTCCAATATATTCTATTTATTATAGTAGTCTACAGGGCGGATATTAGAGGAGACAACAAGCTAATTGCTGGAGGCCCCCATGATGCTCTTTTTATGTTGTCTTAAAACAGATTAAATTAAAGGCAGCTATTGACGCTTATAGTCAGATAGTGAAATTGCTTCACTAGTGCCAGGGTTGGTATCTATACATCTGGGTAACAGATATGGCTCTTCAAAATAGAGTGGGCACCATGTATCGATCTGTATATTAGATTTTGCAAAATATATGGCTCTGTCGGATATGGTTCTCCATATTATATATTATCATTATTTTTAGTAGCAGTAATAGTAGTATTAGTAGTAGTAGTAGTAGTAGTATAATTATTATCAACTGTGTATAGAAGAAAGATGGTTTAATCATGAGCATAGGTCAAGCTGTGAAATTACTTACTACATGAGCAGATAACTGGATGTCTTTCTTAAAAGAAATGGTATATGTATCTATAATTTGTAGAGGATATTACAAGTGCGATTAATCTCAAACTAGGACTGTTATAGTCAGGAAGGAAGTTTGTCCCTTTGTTACAGGGGCAAACGCAGGATTTGTACAGAGGGGTTTTTTAACACCACGCCGCCAGTGGGCGTGACCAGCATGCATGGGGGCGTGGCTATAATTTTAGACAGTGCTTGGCTGCTCTCCAACTCTTCCTATCCCCATAATATACATGGGCAATGCTGCGTAACTACTGTTAGGTGCACACAGCGCTCCCTTTTCAAGCAGAGCCATTTGAAGTGGGGGCAGGGTCCAGCCACCTCATTTATACAGTGCCCCAGGCTTGGAGGGGGGTTTCCAGGCACTAGCAACCCCCCCTCCCTTGGTTTGCCTATGTGTTAGACTAAATTGGCAGCTATAGCACCTGAGTATTGTTTCCCCTTCAACACAATGAGCATTTATAAAAGCTGAACTTGATGAACCTGTGTCATTTTTTTTTTCAACCTTACTAAGTGTGTAGTGCTTATATAATCTGAATGTAAAAAAAAAAACGTTTTATAGTTAAGTTTAAAAGAGAGTGGATGCCGCTAGAGGATAAGATATTGTAATACAGATATATAACTTTAAAATATCCGCAAGCACTGACCACTATCATTAAATAACAAAAAAATACTCGGCAGTAAACAGATACATTTATCAGGGCTCGACAAAATGATTTAATAAAATAACCACCAAAGAGTACATATAATGTATATGTAACAGTCTTCTATATAACATATACAATTTGCGTGAAATCCAGTCTCTCAAGACACTCTAAAAATCTACTTAGAATATAACAAGCATTCCTGGTGATAAATCAGGGACCAATTGGTTCCACTGCTGAAGTGCTGAAGATGGATGAATTAGGAATGCATGTACAGCTTAACTTGTTCAATCCACTACCAGCAAAGCCCCTTCCTTGGAATTAGGGACGTCTAGGTAATAAAGTACAGTAATGCCTTTAGAATACCGCTAAAGGAATAACATATTGCAGTTCCTTTGACTATATTTATATCGCTCAGGCAGCAACTATATCAGCAGAGTCCAGTCCTCACAATAGGGGACTTTTGAATAATAAAATGCAGTAGTGACTTTAAAGTGTCACTGAAAAAAATAAACATACCCTTTAAATGCATTAATGTCTCTGAATATTGATTAAAGCAGACACAGACTGTGTGGTTTCCTTGAATATCTCATCCCTTTATTTCATTCACATGACGGAAGTATGCAAAGTGATATATTGTGACGTTCTTGTATTTTGTCAGACTATACTCACACAGTGCATCACTTGCATTTTGATCAGGCAATCATATCCACATTGTAATAGACCATGTGTAAAATGTAAAAGGTCTTTCATTTTCAGCCCTGACGCGTTTCTTCACCTACATTCAATGATTTCATCAGAGGAAGAACATTGTTCACATCATGACTCTGCCCATGTCATGCAGCCCTGCCCTGGCTACCATGATGGCATTGGTGAACTGGTCAATGTCTGGCGCATGATTGGCACATTAATCTCCTGAAATACTTTGCTGTGCTGTGTACAGTACAATGGCCTAATCTTTTCTAAGCCTGCATACTTTGTAACTGGCTACACAGTCATGTTGGAGATTATTATTATTATTATTATTATTATTACCATTTATTTATATAGCGCCACTAATTCCGTAGCGCTGTACAGAGAATTCATTCACATCAGTCCATGCCCCATTGGAGCTTACATTCTAAATTCCCTAACTAACACACACACACACACACACACACACACACACACACTAACTAGGGTCAATTTGTTAGCAGCTAATTAGCCTACCAGTATGTTTTTTGGAGTGTGGGAGTAAACCAGAGCACCTGGAGGAAACCCACGCAAACACGGGGAGAATATACAAACTCCACACTGATAAGGCCATGGTCGGGAATTGAACTCATGACCCCAGTGCTGTAAGGCAGAAGTGCTAACCACTGAGCCACCGTGCTGCCCACAATGAATTAGATGATGAATGAGATGATAAATTAATGTCACAGATAAAAAAATAATACCTCTGAACTTGGTAACACACCTAAGCAAAAAAGTTAATAGATCTCTGAATTAAGGAATAACTTACTTTTAGTAAGAGTTGTTTAGTATAAAGTTTAGTATAGAGTTGTTGCAGGAAAGCAGAGATCTTCTCGATATGCTTGTTTATTCTTATTGACAGTCTTCTCGAGAGTCAAACAGGAACTGTGATCTCTAGTCAGTCTCGAACTCAAGTTTCCCGTTGGTCCCCAGATTCTTATACTTTTACTGATTCCAGGGCTGGGGTGCGCTGATTACAGGGGGAGCTATACTTTCTGGTTACCCTGATTGGTGGCCCTCCATGGGGTGGGTTAGGGAACAAGTCTTTGCCCATCCTTCTCCCAGACCCTGTCATGGTTGTGGCTCCTGGAAGCCTGAACGGAAGCGGTTTTGGACCAAGACAAACAAAGGGGCAATATTACTGTCAATATGTGGTTCCCTCTCAAACTTAGCCCTATGTTGCCTTTTTGCCTGTTCTAGGACACTTCATTTAGGTATAAGTATACAAAGACACAAGTCCAGTGGGACGCAGATGCGGTTGCATTGGGAAAACAGGAGCCTTTTAGCTAGGGCCCTGCAATTTAAGCTTTTTTTTTTATAAAATACTTGCTGACAACCTTAAAAAAAAATAAGTAAAAAAAGATTCTAAATAATTAATCAAATTAATTTAAAAAAACCCTCAAAGTCTGTTTTATTCTCCTTGCTTAACACAAAAAAAGGACCCATTATTTTTCAGTATGCAAACTTAACTTTTTACTTAACTAAATAAATAAGCATAAATAATTATTTGACAATATAAGACATTTTGATGCAATGTTTTTATTAAAATCCTTTATTACTAGAGACAAATGAAATTTGTCAAGCAAGGACATAGTATACATATTTAAAACATTGCGCATTTTGATGTACTGACGTATTCTGTAGATGATAGAAAATTTTAATTCTTTTACAAATATCTTTGCTGGCATTATTGTTTTTATACTTTTCAGACTGAGAGTCTAACCGTGGCATGCATTAAATATACTTTTTTGTTTTAAATATTTATACAAATTGAGCTTAGTGGTAACAAACAAGAAAATTGAAAATTGACAGAATAATGAGTCGATCCCAGGAATTATAACCATATGGTAAATCATGAAGAATAAATAAAGAATATGCTCAATCTAAAATTGATATATTGGAAATTAATATATATGTTGGGACGGTATATAACTATCAGTCCATAGCAATGTCTCAATGTGTCACTTATAATATTAGTAGCATCCATTCTCTCTATCGATCACATATAGGTAGGTTTGGTATGGAGTTCTCCTGTCTTGAGCAAAGATATCAACCCAATTTCATACTGTTTGTGGGTTGTTTAATTGAATCTCTCCTCTTTTGTGAGTTATTTTGATACGTTTCTTCATTTGTTTGGGTTTGCAATAAAATAACTTTAAAAAACGCACACCAAAGTTGTTTTCAGGATAATATCATTATACGCCTGATTCATTATGGGAAGCAAAGCAAAAATAAAAAAACGTAGTATCTTTGCACCTGGGCGAAACCATGTTGCATTGGAGGGGGGGGGGGTAATTTTACAATGTGGGGGCAGATTTATAGTTGGGATAGAGCATGTCCTAGATCAACTTTAAAGTTCAGTATAAAAATAAAGCTATCAAGTGTTTGTGTGCTACATGAAAAACAGCCAGTATTTAACTTAAGTGCAAAATAATAAACTAATTTTCACCCCTGTATGTAACATGGTTTATCCAGGAGCAAATTTACTCCTTTCTTTGCTTGCCTTAATAAATTAGGCCCTAAGTGTTTAATTTGTCATAAAAACAGACCATATGATTTCTTTTTGTGTATCCAGGCAATTCTCAAGTATCTTCACCTTTATAGACTTATTTTAGGGTGTTTAATAGTTAAAATAAATAAAAATGGTCTCTTTTACAAATATAAGTCCTATCCTATGTCTAATCAGTTGCTAAATATCGTCAATTGCAGTGTGTATCTAGCACTTACTTATCCTGCAGATTCTGCATGTTCGGTGAGCTAACCATATGTAGTTCTCCGACTACACCTGCCCCCCCTCCTTCCACAGTCACATCAAAAATCTTTAATTTAAACAGCCCTTGCATTATTTGGTATTGGTTCCCTATTTTTTTTTGCTAAAATCACATCACACAATTTGGCTCTTTTTTTGTTCCTACATTATTATTAACCTCAATAACATTAATTTCCAGTAATTTCCAGTCAATTTTTGTCAAGTGACCCCTCCTGTTTCTGTGTGAGCAATGTCACTGGAGAATGGAGAGTGACAAGAACACTGCTATCCCTGTTTCTGTGTGAGCAATGGCGCTGCATCTCCTGGGGAGGGAGATACCTATGGAATCCAAAACCCGCAAGATCAGTCAACGCAACAATGACATTTTGCCTCGATTTAGATCCGAGGACGCCCGAAAGTACCGAGTCGGCTCGTGAGCCTACTCGGATCCCCTAAGTTCGGGTGGGTGCGGTTTTCTGAAAACCGAGACTGAGCATCTCTAGTTTGTAAATGGTTTTGTAATATGTCAGTTAGTGGTTCGACACTCTAGAAACAGTAGCCTTGAGTATGGTTTTGACAGTTGAGTTTATTCTCAATTGGACCTTTTATAATACTAGTAGTTTGTTTCATCGAGCAGTAAGAATAGCAGGCAAACTTGCACCAATGTAAGTGTATACAATTTGCTACATGTGTATGTGTAGTAATATTTATATTAATTGTTGCCTTGTTGGTTACCCCAGCTACACTCCATGGGTTAAGGAAGTCTAGCTGATCTGTTTTGCATATTTGTATACATATACAATACCATTAACAATTTGTATGCATATACAATTTACCATTCATAATGAGGTGGGCTAGATTCACCCGTAAATCCCTGCACTGTAAATAAATGACAGCAAAAGCCTTCTTAATATAGAAGGTATTTACATACTTCTATATAATAGCATTGCCTCATAAATCCAAAAACATTTTTATTTAAGGAATAGTGAGCAGGAATATGCAAATTGTTCCTGACTATGCATCCAGAACCACTGGTTACTAGCTCAGATACAGTAAAATACCCACATATATGTCATTTAAATACAGCTGCTTTGAGTTTATTAACTTTCATCAGTGCACGGTATGGAACAATGGTAGGACTTGTAGTGGGACCATATAGAATAACCATTAGGGTTAGGATAAAGTGGACTGAAAGGAGAAGACCTTCACGGTGTTGTGGAAATATGACACAATGTAGAATGTTGAATGGATAGAGATTCCATGTTTAAAAGCAAAGTAGAGATGAAGTCATCATAGAGCACTCTGACATAGTAACCCCATACTGTTTAGACAGCTCTCCCCCTAATTTTAATAATCTGGGGTTTATGTAAATTTACAACATTATTGACAAACGTAAGACAACCGGTGAGCAGTACGGCATAAAATTAGCTTACACAGCTATAATAAAATTATGTAGTATTAGTAGAACATATAAACATGTGTATAGAAAACTCAACTCCCTTTCACAAACACTATTGATACTCAGCAGAATATCTAGACTGATAAAAATATATCTGGTTTTCCGAGATACGGTGTATGATACATTAATATTTATTCATGTACTTCTCATTTCTCTAGCTTTATAAGAAAAAGAGAAATCCTTTGTTTAATTTCACTGTGTTGAATTAAACTTTTGTCCGCGTAATTAACCTTCACAACTAGAAAAAAAAATAACAGAAAAAGCCTTCATAAATCTGCAGGTGTTTATATAACTCTGCTATAAAATAGCATACAAATTCAATAAAGAGGTATTTCAAAAAGAGGTAATGTAAAAATGTCACATGGGTGAATTAAAAATAATTTCAGTTTCGGTCTATATATTCGGAGACCTCAAGCATAGAGGATCTAATAGTTGCTGGTGAAATCTACATTAAAGTGATACTAAGAGCAGAAAGCCAGCACAACCCAGCGTTGTGGACTCAGTAGTTGCCCCTGACTTTTTTCCGGCATAAAATCCTAAAATACTTATTGAGTTATCCGCTTATGGAGAATCCCTCCTAAATGAACAATAGTCCCATTTATAGCATATCAGAAAACCAAGTGTATTACACTCCACCCATAGCTCTTCAGTGTAGACCTTAATTTATTGAAGTCGTACGGATGGATTGAGTCCTGAAATGCAGAGGAACATGCAGTCATCCCAATCATTTGCTTGATGTGTGCGATATGTTTGATTGAACACAGGGTTGTCCAAATCCCTTTTAAATCATATAATGAAATGTTTTGTTAGCTTTATATACATTGATCGAAGTGGGGTTGTAAACGGAGGTATGCCATACCGCCACTTCTCCTTCTGCTTTCATTGTAGAGCTATCAAATTCCATTCACTTACATTTCCATTACAATTTTCATACCGCCACTTCTAAAATTCTCTCTTCGCCCAGTGCACATATACAGACGTTGTCAGTGACCTATTCCCTGTTAATAATCATTTTTTTTGTGTCTAAGCGGTATATTTAGAAAACTGTGGACATGTTGCCTATAGCAACCAATCAGATTCTAGCTGTCATTTTGTAGAATGTACTAAATAAATGCTAACTAGAATCTGATTGGTTGCTATAGGCAACATCACCACTTTTTCAAACCCACAGTTTAGTAAATATAACCCTAAGTATGTGGACACACTACAGAAAATTTCTCCCGATGCGACATCCTTACTGATTTTACCAGCAATAGAAGAAAAAAAAAGTCCCAGTCAGCATGCCAATTCATGTTACTTTCAGATCTGTGCTTATCTGTCATGACCATAGGCTGAAAGGATTGTGACTCTGCACACTCCATAGAGATCTATGGACACTGCCGTTCGTGAATGCGTACACACTGCAGAATCGTAGCGACATTGTTCCATCATTGAACAAGATTTTTAGTCCAGTTTAAAAATCAAATGAAAGGATACGATTTGCTTTAGAATGATAATCGTTAATTGTTGCAGCTTAGACACTAATGCGATATCGGGCCGAACAGTCGTTTGATTGCCCCGATAATCAGCTGAAAACACGGTAGTGTGTACCCAGCCCTACAAAGCGAAAAAGGGTCAATAGGATTTGCTAATAGAGACATTAGGATTCTACGAGAGTTCTCCAACAAGTTAACATCATTTTCCGTACTCCCTGTGTCAACGGCATCACATTCTACCATTTAGCCCACCGCGAGAGCAACATTGCAGCTGCCACATCTATTGACTATTAGTTGAAAGTCTACGTTCTAGGAAAGGAAATGAGAACTGAGCGGGATGACAAGTTGAGACTTTATGGAAAACAGTCATCGCCTCTTGAGCTATCACAGTCCGTTTGACACTGCAGGAAAGATTGTTTCTATTTGTACTCCGTGCAGACTGGAAGTAATTGTGATATGATTATTTGTACGGTTATTCTTGGGAGACGTGGCTCATGATAATTTAATCCCTGCACGCCGCAAGGAAGTCACTTCCAAATAGATGGACTCTAATGACCAAACTGCAGTTGATAGCCACCTGTATTTTTAAACAGCCACCCTCAGGGTCATTGCTGTCTTTTAGACGTCTGTCTTTCACATTTAATTTCTCCAAGGTTTTAAATTATACAGTAACAAGCAGATATAGCAGGGTCTTTGAATTTCTGAAGCCTGGTGGAGCAAACTAGCTTTCTAGTGTTGATGCTTACCAGGAAATGTCAAGACTTGTTCTTACATTTAAGTCAACATCTTTGAAACGGCTAAAAGCATTAAAGATAAGGAATAATGTCTGCAGCGGCCTGATCTTGGGAATCATAATAACAGTAATAATAATAGAAATTATAATAATAATAATAATAATAATAATAATAATAATAATAATTCATTATGATGTCATTACATAATATTATAATACTGTAAATGTGATATTTCACCCACTTTTGTAAAATTAAAGGATATTAGAATTATACCATCCCTGTAGTGAAGCACAGATCCCAAGACTAGTACATGAGAAGTAATTGTTTTAAAGATTACAAGACATTTCAGGATTTTTATTGTTATTTTATTAAATTCTATTTTAGCAACCTTATCTTTCGTGTTTAACTATGGGGGTCTTTTTCTAAAGGTCAAGAAATAAAGATAAAACGTGTTATTGTTTTGTGATTTACAGGTCGTTTCCCTAATCACTGAATCAATTATAGTAACAATATCGTATAAATCAGCAGTGTTCTGACGCTTCAAAAAAAATAATATCTCAGTGTTATGTGTAGAACAGGAAAAAGCTATAAAATATGGATTTCATAAACCCATCTTGGAAATCACCAATAATATTTTCTCTGGGCAGATAAAAAATATAGATAAATCCTTATGCTTGTACAACCATTAAAATGGATGGGCCAATTCCCTTGAATGTTATTTGCTCTAATAACTCCATTGAAAAGAATGGGGCCATTGAAATGAATGTGGAATGCTCAGTCTATGGTGTTTCCCAGTTAGTTCAGGAAAACTCTTGACATTTGGACACCATGATGGAGGTGTCAAATGATCCTAGATTTGTTATGTTTCCATGTCCCCAGCAACACCCCCCCCACCCACAATAATATAAATGCAACAGTCTTTAATTCAGTTTCTTAGCTTTTAAATTGTTTTAAACAATTGTTATATTTAATAACTAGTGGAGACAGAGAGTGACAACAAAAGGTTTAACCTTGATAAGTTTGTGAAGGATCAACAACAATTGCAAATTACAAATTTGAAACTATAGAGTGGTTTAAAAGATGTACCTTCGGAACAATACAAGGGTTTGTTAGCTCAAATCTGTAAATTGGATAGAAACTCCTGGCAGTGCTGCGATATTTATCGCATTTGGCCGGGGCACTTGGCAGTAGTAGGGCATACCTGGACTCTTGAGCGGATCAAAGACAATTCTGGCATGACATCGTGGGCCAAATACACCCGCCTGCTGCCGAGAAACTTGGCCAATCTCTATAAATATTGCGATGAGCTTGGCGGTTTCCCTTCCAAAAGACATAAACTTATCACATACTAGAGGCAAAACTACAGATCATATTTTAGCAAATTAGTAAATTACCATTCCTACCTAATTGCAATTTGCAATTTGATTTGGATTCTGTTCAGTATTCAGCTCAATCTTTTGTAAAAGTATTCAACTGAGATCTAAAATATAGGTTTAGTGCTTCTCTACTTTGAATCCTAACTTATTGGGGGAGTGGGAGTGTTGCGTAGAGTTCAGCTAAATTTAAAAATTTATTCCACAAAATATTTGCTTCCCTCTGCATTTGGCCACATCATTTTGCCCATTTCGTTAGCGTTGTCTTTTCGTTGTTCTTAATTGTTCTTAGTCTTGCCCCAAGCTCACCACACAGATTGGATTGGCTGTCATCCTAGCTGCATTCATACACTATGGATTCTGAAAATACACGGCCTCATGTAGAGTTGAATGCAACTTGCACTTACATCTTTAGCATAAAATGCATTCTGTAATTTAGTTGGCATTTCGAACCGCACGTGTGACTTGGAATAGTACTAAGTGCATTCTATGTTACCACCGTTTGATAATGTTTGAGTAGAATTAGCTGAGGCCCCATAAAGCCATTAAATAAATAATAATTAAATAATAATTAAAAACCAGTAACCCACCTCCCGTCCCATGCTGACAGCCTAGGATTGGCTTGGCATAATGGTAGGGGTCCCCACCCTGCTGGTTTCCCTTCTATAGTGCCGCCAGCCCTGACTGACAAAGTCTAGTGCTGGCACCAGTAACTTCGGGGGGACCCTATGCTTTTTGTCTCCCTGACTTTGCTAGTACCAACCTAGTCTGCCAGAACTAGGCATGGTTAAGCTGTTTGGAGGGGGAACACTGTTTTTTAATTAGCAAGCTCAATGCTGATGGTCATCATCATCAGTAAGGATCTTTAACTAACGGCAAAGCAGCCTCCTAAAGGCTACATCACCCTCAGCATAGTACATAAGAGCATTAATAGGCCATTGCCACACCATGCTCGCCCACTACCACCACCGTTCCACCTCTCTAAGCATAAAGAAGTGCAAGGGGAAAGTTTGTTTCATTCTGCTCCCAGAACGAGATGTATCTTTAGACACTAGGCATGCGCAGTTGGTTGTTCCGCTTACGAGTCAAAATGACACCCGCCTCTACATGAGACCCATAGTGTAGAAACTCGAAGATTGTATCACTGGTACTTTGATACCTTTATTTGCGCAAATATTTCACAATTAATCCATGCATTTCTACATAATATTGCTTAAAAGGTACAATCAAACCACGTCCATTGCTATTCATCTTCATGGAAAAATATACCTTTTTCATTAATAGAAATAAATATATTTATAATTTTCCACCCAATGTTCATTAAATATAGGCATGTCACATCAAAAGGCCACCAAAAAAAACTATTTATATAATTTATTTATATTTATGTAGAAATGTAAAATGTATTTATATTTTTTATATAGTGCTACATCATTTGTTTTTACCTATTTATCTACCAATCTATCTACCCATCTACCTACCTATCTATCCATCTACCTATCAACCTACCTATCTACCCATCCACCTATCTTTCTACCCGTCTACCTATCTTTCTATCTACCTACCTACCTGTCTACCCATCTACATATCTACCTACCTAGCTATCTTTCTGAAACACTTTATCTGTGCTGTTTTGCTCTCCTACGTACTGGAACCATGTAAACAGGAACAAGCAGAAAATGTTTCTCCCATTCATTGTATATGTGACTTATTATTCTTCTTTATTTACGTAACACAATTAGAACAGTACAATCAGGAAGAGAATGTAGTATGCTAACATTACAGGCACATAGGATGAAATAGAAGGTGAGGGGGCCCTGTTCACTACAGCTTACGAATGATAATGGTTGGTTTCAGAGTCTCATTTAAACAGTAATGAGGTGTAGTTATTATAGATTCAGAAAAATGATACATTTCCATAAGTACCCTACAGGAATCCATGACAGAGCCATGCAGTTACCAAGTCGTCTGCTGTGAAGCTTTTTGGCTTACGCTGTCATTTCTCTTTTAAATAGAGATTTCTAGTGACCCAAAGACTCTATTTTTAAATCCCAGCAGAAACCAACATGAGGTCTTACAAATGAAAGATTCTAAGACCCTCCAGTCCAACAGATAGTAGCTTGGTTTACGTTAAATCTGTGTTTTCCTATAGGCAAGAAAACCCTTTTGTGCGTTGGCCTATTTGCATGTATTCAATTTGCAGGATCCAAATCAATTATTTTGAAAGTGTTCTAGAATGTAATGCTTACCACCATTAAAGTGCTATGTGTAATGATATTATCCTGCTGACTGGTACTTAAGAAATGATTGAAAAATACATGAGTTCCCCGACATATTTAGTACGGACGTTTCTCTTCTGATTGCTGTAGATTACTTACCTTCCTTCCATCCATCTATAGAATCATTCACATGAATGGATTCTCTAGATGCATTCGAGTGCAACTCAAGAAGACGACCCAAAAATAGCGCTGTGTACTGATCTCTATGCTGCTATACCTTGCTGTTCACATGGATAACGGTTGTATGCACGGTTTGGAGGAGACCATGAGAAAATCGTGTAAACATTACTATGGCTGAGCTGTGCTTTTTCTGTGGACAGCAGAGGTGGGGCAGCATGAACATGAATGAGTCTTTATGCCTTCCTATTTCTCCTGCATTTCTTTCCAGCTGTTTTTTATTTGGAGCCTTATTTACGGTACCTGCAATCACCCTATTGTTTAAGAAACTATTACTTTCATTTGGATATGTTATGAGCAATTTATAGCCCCCCAAGGGTGCAAGGACATAAACTTTCCCTTGCGGAGTGTGGCGCTAGGGCCATGGGTTTGATTCCGTCCATGGTCCTATCTATGAGTAGTTTGCATGTTCTCCTTAGGTGTGCATGGGTTTCCTCCAGGTGCTCCGGTGTCCCCCTACAGTCCGTACTGGTGGATGAATTGGCTTCTGACAAAAATGGAACCTAGCCTGTGTGTGTACTTGTATTCATATGCTTGTGAGGACACTTAGTCATAGCAGGGACAAAAATTGAGGTCCCCACAAAGTTTCCCAAGCCTCCTCAAGAGATACTTCAGATCTCCATGACGATATGGCCCTAGTGTTTCCAGGGTTGAGGGAAAGCTCTGCCGGCACTTCACTTGAAATCTGGGAAAATGAGGGAGAAAAGTCCCTATCCTGCTGACACCATTCATGTGAGCTGCAATGGAACTTCTCACAGAGAAGCATGAAGAATGCAGAATGGATAGCCAAAATGTCTTCATGTTTGCCAAATCAGCTGCCTTGTCACACTTCAGAGGCCCCGATTGGATACGACTGTTTGCCCAAGAGTGTGGGGGCCAAACATCCCCACACACTGTCTTCCACGAAGCTTTGAAAGCACGTTGGTACTCTCTCAAAGGTCCTCAACCTAAACGACACAGAACTGGATCAGTTGGTGGACTTCCTTGGGCACGGCATCAGGGTGCACCGGCAGTGTTACCACCTCCAAGAAGGTACCCGTCAACTCGTCAAGATCAGCAAACTGTTATTGGCTCTCGAGAATGACAGTCTGGCCGAGTTCAAAGGCATGAATTTGTACGCAAAGCACACCGATCCGGATGGTAAGTTGGACATCTTGTGTCTGATGTATGCTGTTGACTTTTACCTCTGTCATTTACATATCTGTTTCTTTTGAGAACCGGTCCAGCCACAGAGCGGCAGGTCAGATGATGAGCAATCACCTGTGACAGAGGGACAAGTTGTCAAGCGTTTGGTCAACACTTCCACATCAGAAGAGAGACGGTGTAGGGACCCAGCAACATGGGACCATTGCCCAGCCAAGGCTTCCACAGGTAGGTGTAGCACACAGTTTCGTTAGGCAAAAGCACTTTGCCTCCTCTGTATTTCACAGGTTCGTAATAGACTGCTCTACTGACTTTCAGGTTGTAGAGAAGTGCGGCGAAAAACCTGGGACAGAGAGGAGGTCCAAGCTGTGGAGAAGCACATGATTAAGTTTATCCAAACATGCCCTGGTGCCCAGCAAACGTGACTGTGTTGCGTGCGTCATGGCCGGATCATCTATGCTGAAAGATCAGAACTGGCCAAAGGTAAAATTCTACATAAAGAACCGCATAACAGCTTTAAAGAGGGGATCAAATCATACGCAGTAGTTGAACAGGGTTGTAGCCTCCAGGGCTAGGTGTCGGCGTATGCGGGAATGTGGATGTCCTCAGACGGCCAGAATACATGAAACTTTCCCCATCTGCAGTCCGTGTCTGTACTTTAAGCAAAATTAAAGTGTAAATCTGAAATGGTACCCCTATGATTGTTCTGTTGACAGGGCATTAGGAAAGAGGTGTCCCTATGCACCATGTTCCAGACATGGATCCTCACAATCAATAAAAACAAGTGTGTGTGTTGTAGTGAATTTAGACAGTAAGCGGTTTCACTTTTCTGTGGAAAGCGTTGTATAATATGTGGCTCTTCAATATGCCACCATAGAAAATGGGTTATATATCATCACCATTTATTTATATAGCGCCACTAATTCCGTAGCGCTGTACAGAGAACTCACTCACATCAGTCCCTGCCCTATTGGTGCTTACAGTCTAAATTCCCTAACATACACACAGACTAGGGTCAATTTGTTAACAGCCAATTAACCGACCAGTATTTTTTTGGAGTGTGGGAGGAAACCGGAGCACCCGGAGGAAACCCACACAAACACGGGGAGAACATACAAACTCCACACAGATAAGGCCATGGTCGGGAATTGAACTCATGACCCCAGTGCTGTAAGGCAGGAGTGCTAACCACTAAGCCACCGTGCATATAATAGGGAATATTTATGAACCCTGTTCCACAAGAATACGTACTATAACCCACGATATGTTTGCTTTAATTCTCTAAACTGTATTAACAAAATGACCCCCACTAGCTGGCATCAGAGCTGATCAGGTGATGGGAACATAATACCCCGGAACATCATTCTCTGCAAGACCTGCCCCACCGCTGTCAAGTATTGTTTCTTACTCCTTTAAATTAGGGATGAGCGCACTCGGATTTCTGAAATCCGAGCCCACCCGAACGTTGCGGATCCGAGTCGGATCCGAGACAGATCCGGGTATTGGCGCCAAATTCAAAAGTGAAACTGAGGCTCTGACTCATAATCCCGTTGTCGGATCTCGCGATACTCGGATCCTATAAATTCCCCGCTAGTCGCCGCCATCTTCACTCGGGCATTGATCAGGGTAGAGGGAGGGTGTGTTAGGTGGTCCTCTGTGCTGTTTAGTTCTGTGCTGTTTAGTTCTGTGCTGTTTAGTGCTGTGCTGTGCTGTGCTGTTTAGTGCTGTGCTGTGCTGTGCTGTGCTGTGCTGTGCTGTGCTGTGCTGTGCTGTGTTCTGCAGTATCAGTCCAGTGGTGCTGTGTGCTGTGCTCTGTCCTTCTGAGGTCAGTGGTGCTGCTGGGTCCTGTGCTGTGTCCTGTTCAGTCCAGTGGTGCTGTGTCCTGTGCTCTGTGCTTCTAAGGGCATAGTTATTTCCCCAATATTCCCCTGTGTTTAAAAAAATAAAAAAAAGTTTTTTTAAAAAATACCAAAAACTACTTTAATATTTTTTAATTACCACAAAATTTTAACAACCAATCCTGCAGTATAAGCCCATTGGTACTGCAATATTACCAAGTTCACACATTCAGCAGTAAAAGTCCAGTGGTACTGCAATATTACAAAGTTTACACATTCTGCAGTATCAGTCCAGTGGTGCTGTGTCCTGTGCTCTGTCCTGCTGAGTTCCGTAGTGCTGCTGGGTCCTGTGCCGTGTCCTGTTCAGTCCAGTGGTGCTGTGTCCTGTGCTCTGTGCTTCTAAGGGCATAGTTATTTCCCCATTATTCCCAAGTTTTTAAAAAATAAAAAAAAAGTAAAAAATAATAAAAAATTTAAAAAAAAAAAAATATATAATAATTATAACCAAATTTGCAAAACCAATCCAGCATTATAAGTCCATTGGTACTGCAATATTACCAAGTTCACACATTCTGCAGTATCAGTCCAGTGGTGCTGTGTCCTGTGCTCTGTCCTGCTGAGTTCCGTAGTGCTGCTGGGTCCTGTGCCGTGTCCTGTTCAGTCCAGTGGTGCTGTGTCCTGTGCTCTGTGCTTCTAAGGGCATAGTTATTTCCCCACTATTCCCAAGTTTTTTAAAAATAAAAAAAAAGTAAAAAAAAATTAAAAATTAAAAAAAATAAATAAATATAATAATTATAACCAAATTTGCAAAACCAATCCAGCATTATAAGTCCATTGGTACTGCAATATTACCAAGTTCACACATTCTGCAGTATCAGTCCAGTGGTGCTGTGTCCTGTGCTCTGTCCTGCTGAGTTCCGTAGTGCTGCTGGGTCCTGTGCCGTGTCCTGTTCAGTCCAGTGGTGCTGTGTCCTGTGCTCTGTGCTTCTAAGGGCATAGTTATTTCCCCACTATTCCCAAGTTTTTTAAAAATAAAAAAAAAGTAAAAAAAAATAAAAAATTAAAAAAAATAAATAAATATAATAATTATAACCAAATTTGCAAAACCAATCCAGCATTATAAGTCCATTGGTACTGCAATATTACCAAGTTCACACATTCTGCAGTATCAGTCCAGTGGTGCTGTGTCCTGTGCTCTGTCCTGCTGAGTTCCGTAGTGCTGCTGGGTCCTGTGCCGTGTCCTGTTCAGTCCAGTGGTGCTGTGTCCTGTGCTCTGTGCTTCTAAGGGCATAGTTATTTCCCCACTATTTCCAAGTTTTTTAAAAATAAAAAAAAAGTAAAAAAAAATAAAAAATTAAAAAAAAAAAAAATATATAATAATTATAACCAAATTTGCAAAACCAATCCAGCAGTATAAGTCCATTGGTACTGCAATATTACCAAGTTCACACATTCTGCAGTATCTTGTGCTACATATAATGGAGACCAAAAATTTGGAGGATAAAGTAGGGAAAGATCAAGACCCACTTCCTCCTAATGCTGAAGCTGCTGCCACTAGTCATGACATAGACGATGAAATGCCATCAACGTCGTCTTCCAAGCCCGATGCCCAATCTCGTAGTACCGGGCATGTAAAATCCAAAAAGCCCAAGTTAAGAAAAAGTAGCAAAAAGAGAAACTTAAAATCATCTGAGGAGAAACGTAAAGTTGCCAATATGCCATTTACGACACGGAGTGGCAAGGAACGGCTTAGGCCCTGGCCCGTGTTCATGACTAGTGGTTCAGCTTCACCCACGGATCTTAGCCCTCCTCCTCCTCCCCCCCCCTACAAAAAATTGAAGAGAGTTATGCTGTCAGCAACAAAACAGCAAACAACTCTGCCTTCTAAAGAGAAATTATCACAAATCCCCAAGGCGAGTCCAAGGGTGTTGGTGGTTGTCAAGCCTGACCTTCCCATCACTGTACGGGAAGAGGTGGCTCGGGAGGAGGCTATTGATGATGTAGCTGGCGCTGTGGAGGAACTTGATGATGAGGATGGTGATGTGGTTATTGTAAATGAGGCACCAGGGGGGGAAACAGCTGATGTCCATGGGATGAAAAAGCCCATCGTCATGCCTGGTCAGAAGACCAAAAAATGCACCTCTTCGGTCTGGAGTTATTTTTATCCAAATCCAGACAACCAATGTATGGCAATATGTAGCTTATGTAAAGCTCAAATAAGCAGGGGTAAGGATCTTGCCCACCTAGGAACATCCTCCCTTATACGTCACCTGAATAACCTTCATAGTTCAGTGGTTAGTTCAGGAACTGGGGCTAGGACCCTCATCGGTACAGGGACACCTAAATCCCGTGGTCCAGTTGGATACACACCAGCAACACCCTCCTCGTCAACTTCCTCCACAATCTCCATCAGATTCAGTCCTGCAGCCCAAGTCAGCAGCCAGACTGAGTCCTCCTCAATACGGGATTCATCCGAGGAATCCTGCAGCGGTACGCCTACTACTGCCACTGCTGCTGCTGTTAGTCGGTCATCTTCCCAGAGGGGAAGTCGTAAGACCGCTAAGTCTTTCACCAAACAATTGACCGTCCAACAGTCGTTTGCCATGACCACCAAATACGATAGTAGTCACCCTATTGCAAAGCGTATAACTGCGGCTGTAACTGCAATGTTGGTGTTAGACGTGCGCCCGGTGTCCGCCATCAGTGGAGTGGGATTTAGAGGGTTGATGGAGGTATTGTGTCCCCGGTACCAAATCCCCTCGAGATTCCACTTCACTAGGCAGGCGATACCAAAAATGTACAGAGAAGTACGATCAAGTGTCCTCAGTGCTCTTAAAAATGCGGTTGTACCCACTGTCCACTTAACCACGGACATGTGGACAAGTGGTTCTGGGCAAACGAAGGACTATATGACTGTGACAGCCCACTGGGTAGATGCATCCCCTTCCGCAGCAACAGCAACAGCTGCATCAGTAGCAGCATCTACAAAATGGCTGCTCATGCAAAGGCAGGCAACATTGTGCATTACAGGCTTTAATAAGAGGCACAACGCTGACAACATATTAGAGAAAATGAGGGAAATTATCTCCCAGTGGCTTACCCCACTTAGACTCTCATGGGGATTTGTGGTGTCAGACAATGCCAGTAACATTGTGCGGGCATTAAATATGGGCAATTTCCAGCACGTCCCATGTTTTGCCCACACCATTAATTTGGTGGTGCAGCATTACCTCAAGAGTGACAGGGGTGTGCAGGAGATGCTTGCGGTGGCCCGCAAAATTGCTGGACACTTTCGGCATTCAGCCAGTGCCTACCGCAGACTAGAGGCACATCAAAAAAGCTTGAACCTGCCCTGCCATCACCTCAAACAAGAGGTTGTGACGCGCTGGAACTCCACCCTCTATATGCTGCAGAGGATGGAGGAGCAGCAAAAGGCCATTCAGGCCTACACAGCCACCTACGACATAGGCAAAGGAGTGGGGATGCGCCTGAGTCAAGCGCAGTGGAGACTGATTTCCGTGTTGTGCAAGGTTCTGCAGCCATTTGAACTTGCCACACGAGAAGTCAGTTCCGACACTGCCAGCTTGAGTCAGGTCATTCCCCTGATCAGGCTGTTGCAGAAGCAGCTGGAGAAAGTGAGGGAGGAGCTGGTAAGCCATTGCGATTACAGCAAGCATGTAGCTCTTGTGGATGTAGCCCTTCGTACGCTTTGCCAGGATCCGAGGGTGGTCACTCTTTTAAAGTCAGAGGAATACATTCTGGCCACCGTGCTCGATCCTCGGTTTAAAGCGTATGTTGTGTCTCTGTTTCCGGCGGACACAAATCTACAGCGGTGCAAAGACCTGCTGGTCAGGAGATTGTCCTCTGAAGAGGACCGTGACATGCCAACAGCTCCACCCTCATTTTCTTCCACATCTATGGCTGCGAGGAAAAAGCTCAGTTTTCCCAAAAGAGGCACTGGCGGGGATGCTGATAACATCTGGTCCGGACTGAAGGACCTGCCAACCATTGCAGACATGTCTACTCTCGCTGCATTGGATGCTGTGACAATAGAAAAAATTGTGGATGATTACTTTGCTGACACCATCCAAGTAGACATGTCAGACAGTCCATATTGTTACTGGCAGGAAAAAAAGGCAGTTTGGAAGCCCCTGTACAAACTGGCTCTATTTTACCTGAGTTGTCCCCCCTCCAGTGTGTACTCGGAAAGAGTTTTTAGTGCAGCGGGGAACCTGGTCAGTGAGCGGCGAAGGAGGTTGCTTCCTCACAACGTTGAAAAAATGATGTTTATAAAAATGAATAATCAATTCCTCAATGAAGTACAGCACTGCCCTCCAGATACTACAGAGGGACCTGTGGTTGTGGAGTCCAGCGGGGACGAATTGATAATGTGTGATGAGGAGGAAGTACACACTGTAGGGGGAGAGGAATCAGAGGTTGAGGATGAGGACGACATCTTGCCTCAGTAGAGCCTGTTTAGTCTGTACAGGGAGAGATGAATAGCTTTTTTGGTGTGGGGGCCCAAACAAACCAATCATTTCAGTCAAAGTTGTTTGGTAGGCCCTGTCGCTGAAATGATTGGTTTGTTAAAGTGTGCATGTCCTATTTCAACAACAGACCTCTCAACTGCAGCTCATCCCTCCTCTGCGGGGATAATGTCTCCTGTGCTCTGACACGTCACTCTGTGTACTCTCAGCCTCAGGATCTGACACTACAGCTACCATGCCTCTTGTAGCAGCCCTCACTCCAGGGCCTCTTCCATGTGCAGTGTCCCCCTCTCTCTTGGGTTCACTATAGTGGCATGGAGTTCTCCCCCTCATCCAGGGCACACATTCCTTGCCCTGGCTCAGTCACCACGCTCAGACTTCCAGGCAATGCTGGGGGAGCCTGGGAGCTTCCACCCCAGGTCCCCAGCTACAACTCTCCTCTCCTGTGTCTTCTCTCTCTTTCTGACACTTTAAAGATCGTGCCTTTAAATGAAAAAGTCAGTCTTCATTGCACGACTATGTGCAAGTGCAACAGGGACATTTTTTTGGGTTTACAAAGTCAAACAATAACACTACGACCCTGTCTGCCTGGGGTCTGTCAATGACGAATTGTCTGGAGCATGTTTGGAGGAGGTATTGTGGCCCCGGTATCAAATTGGGTACCGGGGCCACCCCACTATGCAGTCCAGATACTTGTTTGGTGGAATTCCGACACGTGGAGGGTTTTTAAATTATATTGTGGCCTCGGTACCAAATTGTGTACCGGGGCCACCACACTACGCAGTCAAGATACTTGTTTGGTGGAATTCAGACCAGTTGAGGGTTTTATTATTATATTGTGTGGACCACTCTATCTATACCACACTACAACTCTATACCACTCTATTTCCTACTTTAATTCTATTTAATTCTATTTCCTACTTTAATTCTATTACTAATTAATTACCATAAAGAGGAACAAAAAAAACCAATTTTACCAAAAGTATAATATGACTTAGACTTACAAACACTACACTTTAAAGATCGTGCCTTTAAATGAAAAAGTCAGTCTTCATTGCACGACTATGTGCAACAGGGACATTTTTTTGGGTTTACAAAGTCAAACAATAACACTACGACCCTGTCTGTCTGGGGTCTGTCAATGACGAATTGTCTGGAGCATGTTTGGAGGAGGTATTGTGGCCCCGGTATCAAATTGGGTACCGGGGCCACCCCACTATGCAGTCCAGATACTTGTTTGGTGGAATTCCGACACGTGGAGGGTTTTTAAATTATATTGTGGCCTCGGTACCAAATTGTGTACCGGGGCCACCACACTACGCAGTCAAGATAGATAGATGCGTATTGCGTATCATAGATAAAGTACATTCAGTGGTGTGGGGCAAATTGAAAAATATTCCAAATGCACTGACATTATCAAAAACAAGAGGTTGTCACACGCTAAAACTCCAACATGTATATGATGGAGAGGATGGAGGAGCAGCCGTATGTGTAGTGTAATGCAGATCTGTTGAAGGTTTTTTATATATTTTATTGTGGTGCCCAGTGCCCACTCCTCTACGCAGTCCAGATACATTTATTGGTGCGAATCATAAAAGTTCAGGGTTTTTAATATATATTGTGGTGACCCACTCCTCTACGCAGTCCAGGTACATTTATTGGTGCGATTCATAAAAGTTCAGGGTTTTTAATATATATTGTGGTGACCCACTCCTCTACGCAGTCCAGGTACATTTATTGGTGCGAATCATAAAAGTTCAGGGTTTTTAATATATATTGTGGTGACCCACTCCTCTACGCAGTCCAGGTACATTTATTGGTGCGAATCATAAAAGTTCAGGGTTTTTAATAGATATTGTGGTGACCCACTCCTCTACGCAGTCCAGGTACATTTATTGGTGCGAATCATAAAAGTTCAGGGTTTTTAATATATATTGTGGTGACCCACTCCTCTACGCAGTCCAGGTACAATTATTGGTGCGAATCATAAAAGTTCAGGGTTTATAATATATTGTGGTGACCCACTCCTCTACGCAGTCCAGAAAGATACCTTGTTGCAACGTTTTGGACTAATAACTATATTGTGAGGTGTTCAGAATACACTGTAAATTAGTGGAAATGCTTGTTATTGAATGTTATTGAGGTTAATAATAGCCTAGGAGTGAAAATAAGCCCAAAAACTTGATTTTTAAACTTTTTATGTTTTTTTCAAAAAAAATCCGAATCCAATACCTTAAATCCGAACCGAGACCTTTCGTCAAGTGTTTTGCGAGACAAATCCGAACCTCAAAAATAACGAAAATCCGGATCCAAAACACAAAACATGAGACCTCAAAAGTCGCCGGTGCACATCCCTACTTTAAATGCAAGTCAAACTTGTGCAATGCATTACCATAACAACTAAAGCAAATGTTTTGCAAAACAGTTTTAATTTGGGTGAGCTCTGAGTTAGCCAGTATATAAGTTTTACATTTCCAATTTTTGTAATGTCTTGGTAGATTTAATCAACGGACTGTTATTCTGTTTAGCCACTAAATTTATGCAGCATGTTAAAAACACCAAATCCTTAATCAGAAATGCATGACCTTATAAATGTTGCTGATTCAGACCGCAATGAACGGCAGTGAGGCGCTGAGACTTTGAAAATATTTTAATGATTTCTGCTGTGTAATGCAGAAACCTCACAGTGAGAGAGGCGTTTTTCTTTCCATCTCTTATGTGTTTTTTTTATATTGCTCTGATACAAAAAGACATTGTATTGTTTATGGTCCATTTGATTAAAGTGTGTTTTGCAAGGCAGTTTCAAACGAAAAACTATTCTATGTGTGCAATGCAGTTGTTTGACGGTGAGTTCTGGAGTTCACAGTGTGAAAAGTGATTATGAAGTTAGTCGTGTGAACAGCTCAATCCCAGCCTACCTCTGCCATACAGTTAGCAGATGTAGGGGGCTCGTTGAGACGAAGTTCTGTCTCCGGGGCATGTTTTTCCTGTGCTGCTAATGGTTTCCCAGATGGTTACACAAATGAAAAGCAGGTTGTGTTCTGTATTCTATGGGGAGTTCTTGTAAAAGTTAAATCTACCAGATAAATAGAACCAAACTAGGCTAATATAAAAGGTACCGGTCACGTCATACATATTTACCCAGAAAGCCTGACTTTGAATGTTCTTCTGGGTATTTTTTTTAAACCAGTTTGACGTCAGCCTCACATCACTCTGTACTGTTTAGGTCCTGGGATTGGCAACATGTATGTCTTATCCCTCCAACTTGCTTACGCACAGATACTGAAAGGAGTTGGCTGTAATAGTTTGTGCTGCTTTTAACATTCTAAATTAAGTATTACAGTATATTTGGTTTAAATCCCCTCTTATCTGCTCTCTAAGAAACACAGTCTTTTTCTATTTAAAGCTACACACCTTGAAACAGCAAACACATTATTAAATGCTCATGTGAGCTGGTCTATTTTACCCCAAGAAGAGGAGCACAATGTTTCTGGAGATTCCATCCCTTATTCATGTGCAAGATGAGGGAGAAGCCCACAGAATGTTGTGCACCTTCCTTGTTATTTGCCAATAATGCATCCATTGGAGACAGGTCCTACCCACTTCATCTTCTGCATGTCCCTGTGTCCCCTGTATTAAGGACTGGCAACCATAGGTGCTGCAACCTTAGTCAAACACAACTAACTTCAAATGTCTGTTTGTAGACAAGTAATACTGTTGAAATTAAAGATACCCAAATGTTCTTATTCAATCTCAAAGTTTTTGTGCTATATGGAGAAATGGTCATCTAGCGAATTGTGGGCTTTTGATGACTGGTAACTGGGTGTTCCGTGACCCTAACTGTCGCAATTTTGGAATTTCGTGCAAAAGTGTCTGTTTCTGGGTGGAATGGGACATGGTTTTCGTGGAATTGAGGTGGGGTTTTCGTCCCTGTTTCACATGGTAAAAATGTTGGGAGCTATGGTTTTCTGTGCTGTGCACACACGCACACAGACACACACTTTAGTTGGCCTATTATGTAGATTTTAATCAGATAAAGACGGGTTGTATTTTATTTTCCTTGTTTCCTTTAAACTACAATGACAAATTTGGACAAGCCAGGATAAGTATTTTTGTCCATCACTGGGCACTTTTGCTGTGCCACCCCATTGCCCCCCGACCACTTCCATCAACGCAGAGATCTTGTCACCAGACTTCACCATGTCCCATATATAATACACAGTATCTGTCTTTCACCCTATAATTTAAAAACAGATGCTGAATTTTCAACTTTCCAGAAAATATATTGGGTTGCCCTGCAATACGGCCACACGTGCCCTTTTCAAAAATCTGAGCCTGAATTAGGGATGATTCCTGTGTCCTTAAAAATAAACAACTCCACCTGCCCATGTAAAGTCATGGCACAACAACATAAAAGGAAGCTTAGAGATAAAGTAATGCGTTTAGCAACAATTGCACGAGGGTGCATAGAGGCCAATAAATTAAGGTTACACGAAGGCAATAGATACCCCTTTAAGGTTTTCTCAGGGTCTGATTATCCAATAGACTGGACTAGGGTACAAAATTAGGGGGGTACAAAAATGGGACAGGAACTTAATTTTAAAATTGTTGTTCTCCAAAGTAAATGATAAACATGAAAAAAAATGTAGTAAGGTTGTAACTTGCTGTATTCCCATGGCAAAGGCTGAAGACAATCAATCATTTATTTATATAGCGGCACCAATTCCGCAGTGTTGTCCAGAGAATATTTGTCATTCACATCAATCCCTGCCCTATTGGTGCTTACAGTCTAAATTTTCTCACACACAAAGAGTATAGTTAATTTTGTAAACAGCCAATTATCCTACTAGTATGTTTTTGGAGAATGGGAGGAAACCAGAGCACCTGGAGGAAACCAGAGCACCTGGAGGAAACCCACGCAAACACGGGGAGAACATACAAACTCCACACAGATAAGGCCATGGTCGGGAATCAAACTCATGACCCCAGTGCTGAGAAGCAGAAGTGTTAACCACTGAGCCACCACGGTGCCCAATAATGAGGCATAGTTGGGCAGGCACTTGAGGAAAGTGAGTAGGAGATACAAGGATGGCGACTAGCGCAGGTGTGACAGCCCCCTTCATTCCTTCACGCTCACTAGTGCGTTAATCCCTCCATTCCGCTATACATTTCTGATTTTAATGAAACTTAATGAGTGTCAATGGAGGACAACAATTGCTGTGACCTTTTAATAAGTCAAGTAGAGCTGAACTTCGAGAACACAAAACCATAGACATTGGGGGTGGTAGTTGTGATCGATCAAAGGAATCCAGATTTTAAATTAAGGACAGGTTCATTTTTATCTACCATGCATTAGCCTGCGTGGAAGGGAGGGGTCACTACGGGCATATTAGCCTAGAGCCCTGGGTTTTTTTCAAGTTAATTACGTCAGTCAAATAGCTCTTACGTAAATTCTTAATGTGCCAAAATATGGTTTAATCGTGTGGTTTCCTTTGACAAATAAATTTAGCAATATAACAGAAAAAAATGCTCAATAAATTAATATTGTGTATAGCTATTATTTAAAATCAGCTGGTGAAATAACGGCAGAACCTAACATTATATTGTGCCCTACTGCCAGCACACGGACGGATACAAATAGTATTTGTCAAATGTTAAGGGCAATGCTTAATCTCTGTAATAACTAGAGCAACTCTAGATTACAAATACTTCCCCAGAGGCAAAGGCCCGAGCTATCTTGGTGAGTTGTGACTCACGTCAAGAAGTCCAGTGTTTGATAATAAACTTTGTTGCTGTAGCCGTTTCTTTCTTTCTTTTTTTTTCCCCCTCCTGTGCATAGGTAGGGAATGAATAATGATGGGAAGTGTGTTCGTACACATGAAAGAAAATCCTGGGCAGTGTGTTGTCCTAAGATATAGCTCTCTGCTGCCAGGGCTGACAGCCATGAAATGATGGCAGCAGATTCCTGTCCTTCATTTCTGTTCACAGTTGAAGCTGTCACAAAAGGAAGAAAAAATGGTGCTGTTTTTTTTGACACATTGTTTAGTCCCGGGCTTTGAAATGATTGTGAATGCAAGAGGTGTTAAATGCTTTCATTCTTTTATGAATTGACGCTTCTATTGTAGTCGCTGCTTACTCCAAGCTTAGGCAGCCGGTAGGGCTGCAGCTATTTTTGAAACACAAGCCCTGCTGCCTGGGCCTTGTAGTTCCTGAACAGTTAGTTAGACATATATGTTGCTTACTGCTATCTTACACGATGATGCCTTCCTGATCACCATACTTAGTAAATTGTTTCCCACAACCCCTCCAAAACAAATATAGACATGTAAACCCCCCAGGAGGGAAATATTTAATTTTAAAATATCTGACAGTTTCACTGGGAATAGACCTTGGTATTGCTTAGCCCCCTATACAGTGGCATTAAGTATTTCCAGCCCTACAATGCTTGTGTACTGGATTTATGTGGGCATCAGAGGGAATACAGCACCCCCTGAACCCACAGTAGATGGATACAGATGATGGATGCAGCTTTTGCACCAACTAGGAACACATTGTTTAGATAACTAGATTTAAAGATGCAAATCTGCCATGACACATTAAAAGAGACAGTCCAGTTCTCTTTTTACTCTCATCACAGCTGAGAATCTGTCTGTACCCAGACTGGGTGGCCTGATTATGTTCAATTGCATGGAAGTGAAAGGATTGGTACATATGGTGATTAGACCAGCCTGGGACTAAAATGCAGACTGCACTGTCTGAGCAAGAATAAGGGTGGAACCCAGCAGACTGCTATGGACCATGTAGGTATCAAAAGAATCAACATTGCACTATCAAGAGGTAAAGGCTCCAGGAAGTCCTTTTATACTAACTGCCATCACCTGATTGGAGGCTGTGGTCAGCTGGGCTAAAGCAGCACTCTGACTGGCTGAGGTAGAGCAGGTGACTAAATCCAAGATGGCAGCACCCATGTACTAGTTTTGGAGGGATCTCTGGAGTACAGACAGATTGGGTAGTATCCTGCAGAGAGATCTAAGACAGAGAAAGGGTAAGTAACAGAAATTGAGAGCCTGGTGTGTGACAAATCTAATGATTTATCTAATATACGTGGGATTTAAGTGAGTACTATTTTAGCAAGATAAAAAGGGGAAAACTTGTAACTAATTAACAGGGATTTTTTTTTGTACTGAGGCACATCCTAAGGTAGTCAAATAGGCATTTGTGTAAAATGACTAGTGCTATCTATCCACATATTTTGCAGAAAGTTAATGACCTTTGTAGGCCCAAATACAAATCTTTGTGAACTAAGTACTACAGGTCAGCAGTTTCCTTGTGTTTGAGCTCTATTTGATATGGTTTACATCATTCTTGCTTATACTCCCGTAACGTCAGAAATTTCGGGGAGCTCTCCTAGGGGTAGATTTACTAAACTGTGGGTTTGAAAAAGTGGAGATGTTGCCTATAGCAACCAATCAGATTATAGTTATTTATTTAGTACCTTCTACAAACTGACAGCTAGAATCTGATTGGTTGCTATAGGCAACACCTCCACTTTTTCAAACCTGCAGTTTAGTAAATCTATCCCTTAGAGCAGTGTTTCCCAAACCCACTCCTTAGTGACCCCTAACAGTGCAGGTTTCCAGGTTGACAAGTGAAATAATTAGCACCACCTGTGGTTCTGTTACAATGTGTCAGTCAGTAATGAATACACCTGTGTCAGTCAGTAATGAATACACCTGTGCTCCAGCAAAGAGATATGGAAAACCTGCACTGTTAGGGGTCCCTGAGGACTGTGTTTGGCAAATGCTGCCCTAGAGTCTTGGGAGAGAGGGCCACCCTCCTACATCCCGCCCACTTCTCCAGCGAAGCGCGGCATTGCGCAGCAGGGGCGGGGCTGAGGCAAATGACGTTGACACACTTGCCATTTGGGCTTCCCCTTCCTTGGCAAGAAGGGTTTACATATAAAGAGGATTGTTGTCAAAATGCAATAATAAAAAAAAAACTGTTTATTCTGTTACTGTTTTTTAAAAAGGAAAAAACAGGGTTCTATTTTCTAAACATGTGATTTGTTTTTGTTTTTATAGCAAATTAATACATTTAAAAAAACATTGACTGGTTTAATACTAGCCATTTAATACGCCTATCTTGCCAACTCTTTAATACTGAACTATGAGTTCACATATATGGTCTTCTGAATGTGTCACATAACCATTATGCTTAGTTTAAATGGATGGTCTAAGGTTTTTTTTTTTTTTGTGCTATATAAATAGAGGATAGTCATTATACTAATAGAGTGGCTGCTTCGGCTAACACTCTATTCTTAGTTGCAGAGATTCCATAAACAGTTTAGATCTAGTTGAGATCTGAGTCATCTTCAGTTCTAAGGAATTCCACTAAGTGATCTGGGACTATTTCTTCATCTAAATAGACAGGTGTGGTCTGTTTACTTGACTTTGTGCACTGATTGTATTACAGGCATTCAGAGGACACTTTCCATAGTGAACTGTCAGTGGGGTGTAAGCAGACACTGATGAGTGGATTGTTCTACCTTGTTCTGCAACAGATCAGAAGAGAAATACATGTGGTCTCCAAGGAGTTGATGTACAATTAAACTGAGTTGTCTTCAGGTGTCATGTTGTAGAATGCTCTGGTGTCTTTTGTACAGGAGCTAAATGACAGTAAACAAGAATACAGATAATTTGGTTTAGTATTATTGTAATATGTTTGTTTTTTTTTAGGTAAATAAGAATATAATTCTTCCAACGTCTACAGACTAAGTTCTTATGGAAAGGAACATTAATTCTCAGCACTTTAACTGTATTAATTAGAGATGCTTGGGCTCGGTTTTCTGAAAACCAAGCCCACCCAAACTTAGGGGATCTTAGGGGATCCGAGTAGCCTTGTGTGCCGGCTCAGTACTTTTGTGCGTCCTCGGATCTGAATCAATGCAAAATGTCATTGTTGTGTTGTCAGATCTTGTGGGTTTTGGGTTCCCTAAGTACCTCCCTCCCCAGGAGATCCAGCGACATTGGTCACACAGAAATAGGGGTAGCAGTGTTCTTGTCACTCTCCAGTCTCCAGGGACATTGCTCAGTGACATTGCTCACACAGAAACAGGGGTAGCAGTGTTCTTGTCACTCTCCAGTCTCCAGGGACATTGCTCAGTGACATTGCTCACACAGAAACAGGGGTAGCAGTGTTCTTGTCACTCTCCAGTGACATTGCTCAGTGCCATTGCTCTTACAGAAACAGGGGTAGCAGTGTTCTTGTCACTCTCCATTCTCCAGTGACATTGCTCATACAGAAACAGGGGTAGCAGTGTTCTTGTCACTCTCCAGTGCCATTGCTCATTGCCATTGCTCACACAGAAACAGGGGTAGCAGTGTTCTTGCCACTCTCCAGTCTCCAGTGCCATTGCTCAGTGCCATTGCTCACACAGAAACAGGAGGGGTAACAGTGTTCTTGTCACATGACAAACATTGACTGGAAATGAATGTTATTGTGGTTAATAATAATGTAGGATCAAAAAAAGAGCCAATTAATGTGATTTTAGCGAGAAAAATAGGGATTTTAGAAAAAAATTGGGATCCAAAACCAACACCAAGTTATTGGATATTCAACAACTTGGATATTCAAGGACAGTATGCGCACCATATTTAAAACCAGCTCTTCCACCTCTTCCTTCTTAAGGTAAATCTTAGTTGGTTGGTAGCACCTCAGCCTGATCCACGATTAGAAGCCGATCAGGGCACCTATGAAGAAAAAACAAGTGGACAATTCGTAAATAACAGTAATGTAATAGTGAATAACAGACTCCTAATTACTACCAGTGCGACAATAACAGTTCAAAGTAATTGTGTGACACTTGCCAGGGTTCTGAGAGCATAATGGAGCACAGACTCTCGTAGTGTCCCAGGTGCACAGACATTATTTCTGCTATTTATAATATTCCGTATTTTTAAACTCTGTAAACTGTTATTGATGCTACAGTGTGTCAGTGCTATACAACATTCACGGATCAGCCACAACATTAAATCCACTGACAATGGTGAATAACATTGATTATCTTGTTACAATGGCATCTATCAAAGGGTGGGCAGCACAGTGGCCTAGTGGTTAGCACTTCTGCCTCACAGTGCTGGGCTCATGAGTTCAATTCCCGACCGTGGCCTTATCTGTGTGGAGTTCGTATGTTCTCCCTGTGTTTGCGTGGGTTTCCTCCGGGTGCTCCGGTTTCCTCCCACACTCCAAAAAACATACTTGTAGGTTAATTGGCTGCTATCAAAATTGACCCTAGTGTCTGTCTGTGTCTGTGTGTGTATGTTAGGGAATTTAGACTGTAAGCTCCAATGGGGCAGGGACTGATGTGAATGGGTTCTCTGTACAGCGCTGCGGAATTAGTGGCGCTATATAAATAAATGATGATGATGATGATGATGATGATATTAGGCATCAAGTGAACAATCAGTTCTTGAAGTTGATTCATTGGAAGCAGGAAAAATAGACAATGTAAGGATCTGAGGGTCTAGACCACTGGTTCATAGCATCTCCAAAACAGCAGGTCTTGTGGGGTGTTCCTGGTATGCTGTGGTTAGTATCTATTAAAATGGTCCAAGGAAGAACAACCGGTGAACCATTGATGAGCGTGGGGAGTGAGGGCTAGCCCGTCTGGTCCAATCCCACAAAAGAGCTGCTGTAGCACAAATTGCTTAAAAAGTTAATGCTGACTATGATGAAAAGGTTAAAGAACACACAGTGCATCACAGCTTGCGAGCTACGTAGTTGCAGAACGGTCAGAGTGCCCATACTGACCCCTGTCCACCACTGAAAGTGCCTACAATGGGCACATGAGTGCCAGAACTGAACCATGGAGCAATAGAAGAAGGTGGTCTGGTCTGATTTATCATGTTTTCTGATACATCATGAGGACGGCTGGGTGCGTGTGCATCATTTACCTGGGGAAGAGATGGCACCAGGATGCACTATGGGAAGAAGACAAGCCGGCGGAGGCACTTTAATGCTCCAGGTAACATTCTGCTAAGAAACATTGGGACCTGGTCTTCATGTGGATGTTACTTTGATACGTACCACCTACCTAAACATTGTTGCAGACCAAGTACACCCCTTCATGGCAACGGTATTCCCTGACGGCAGTGGCCTCTTTCAGCAAGATAATGCGCCCTGCCACACTGTAAAAATTGTTAAGGAATGGTTTGAGGAACATGACAAAGGATGCAAGGTTTTGAATTGGCCTCCAAATTCCCCAGATCTCAATGCGATCAAGCATCAGTGGGATGTGCTGGAAAAACAAGTCTGAGCCATAGAGGCCTCACATCGCTACTTACAGGCTGCAAAGGATCTGCTGCTAATATCTTGGTGCCAGATACCACAGGGCACCTTCAGAGGTCTTGTGGAGTCCATGCCTGTACTGGTCAGAGCTTGTATGATGACACGAAGGGGACCTACGCAATATTAGGTAGGGGATTTTAATACTGTGGCTGATTGGTGTATATCCCATGGCCAGATAATGCTTCCAAGCAGAACATGCGCCATTTCTGTATCAGCATCTTATTACCAGTGCTGCATGAGTAGTGTGACCGTCGGGTCCATATTTGTTTTAAGTCTACCTAGGGAGGAAGAATTGCAAGAGCAGCAAATGTCCCTTGTTTTATCATTCTACCACATTTTGCTCCTTTCTATGCCTGCCAATGTGATAAAAAACAAAACAAAACAATGTTTTCTTCAAATAAAGGTAGAATAGAACATTTGGTTGTGGGGGGGGAAGCAAATCTTTGACATGTTGGACCAGATACAATTGGGATATTTATAAGTTATAGTCATGGAGCCCTTAAGGATTGAAACTTTTTATCGAAAGTTGTTTTTGGAATAGTTTGGAACATTTGTGGGGAATATCTGTTAAATTGGGGGTTTTGTGAACACAATTCGGGTAATCCAAGTTTGCCTTGAGGATATTGAGAGTAGTCTGGGTACAGATGATCCAATCTGAATTTGGGACTTGTAAGTGGTGAGTGAAATTGATCAGATCCAACTATGAATGAAGGCGATAGAGAAGTGTAAAATATTTGCGCCGTCAGTGATTGAAGTGTGTGTGTGGGGGGAGGGGGCTGTTTGCCGGATCAGAATCCTAATGTACAATGATTAAAACATTGCACTCCAAATGGTAGTAGGTGCCAAAAAAATATAAGATTTAAAACATTGAGTCATAAAGTGTAAATATGCAGCTATGTCAAGATATGCTCTAAGCATATCGTGATGGGACAAAAAGCAAGTACTATACTAGTACTTTAGCCTCGGCTGGTTACCCCTAAAGCAGGAGAACAACAGTGTGGGGTCCCTCTGTAAAGATGACAACCAGCACCAGGCTATGCCAAACTGGGCAGATCACAATATAACAGGGAGACACACAGCATAGGGTCCCCCTGCTCTTTCTAGCACCCCTTAGGCAGTGAGACCCAGGATAATAGTACATAGTCAAAAAAATTATTGGTCACCGTTAGGGAACAACAAGCCCTGGCAGGCACTGGCTGCTTGGGCATGTGCTGCCGCTTGTAGAACCACAAGCACCAGCATGCACATAATTTCCAAAGCATCCTGGAGCTTGTGGAACTACAAGCACCAGCATGCACTGGCAACCAGGGCCCACTAGAAGATGTAGTAACCAGTAACAACAGTATAGTAAAGAAACACACACACATCGATTTGTTTAAGCTCTTTGATTACATTTTCCAAACCTTTCAGAGGAACATTCGCCTCATTCTGGATTTGACCGTCACGTTTTGCTTGTTTCTTGTCCTACCCCATCCATGCCCCACAGCAGAATGAACACACCGCAATCGCTCCAGCTCTTTTCATACGCTATAGATCAGTGTTGGCTAACCTGTGACACTCCAGGTGTTGTGAAACTACAAGTCCCAGCATACCCTTCCACTTGGAGTGTCACAGGTTAGCCAACACTGCTATAGAATCAGCAAAAATGGAAATGTACACATTCAGGAAAAGCAAACTCACATCGCCAGAACATCACAGCTCTGCAAAACAACCTTTCCTGCTGCTAAATTGCATTTGAATAAAGTTAGGAGTCATTTTTCACAATGATCACCTTATGCATAGAAGAACGTGACATATATTGAAGAATGTATCCACCTTTATGAACTTTTTTTATTTTATTTTGGGGTTAGATCTGAATAACGGGCGCAGACGGCGGAGGTGCGATAGCTATACTGTTGGGATATTGTCCTGTTTATATTTAGACATAACAAAGTCCAATTTGGCTCTGGAGTACAATATTTAAATCCAATACATTACTATAATGCCCTACAAAATTCAATCTCGAGACTAATAAACATGCATGAATTCTGGTCATATTACCATGATTACATTTAAATATCTGTTTTAATACAGACTCGTTAAAATAGTATGTTCTCCACCTTCACTGTAAAAAAACCTGATGTCATGATTAATTTATGGCAATAAGTTGAAATAGATTTAAATAATAATAAGCTATACATTATGTTAAGTGTGTTTAACCTGAATGAGCATCAATCTCAGGCTTCAGGTGTGTGTAGTTATAGGGTTACATATAGAAGGTGCCAGGAGACTCATTAATCAGGTGGAATGACTTTAAACGAAGCTGACGGGTTTCACCAATCACAGAGGTTTAGGAATAGCTAGCTATACATAGACTCGGATTATGCCAAAGCCTGTCACCTTCTGTCACCCACTAATCTCCACGCCTGATATAATCGGCATAGACCCTATTCTACTGCTATTGCAAAAGCCTTCCTTAGAAGATATTGCTGACCTTTCCTTCGTCACTTTGCATAGAGTCATTAATAATATAGGTTTTTGTTTTAAATAAAAAAACACAGGTGCATGCAAACACAGGTGCGTGCAAAAAGAAGTTTGTCATGGTCAATTTTCTACCTTTATAAATATGGAATTATCCACTAAGCAGTTCAACAGTCTTATCAGAGAGCTGGGAAGTTTAGTGGTGTATTCTAGAATTGTGATGAGCTGAGAAACTCCCAATGGCCTGAACCAGTTTTACGGTTCTACATGTAGATAAGGAGCAGTGAGGTTTAAATATAGTACTTACAGAGCAAATAAGCGCACTTTTGTATATCCGTAATAAACTTTTATACTACTTACCTATATAATCTAGGTAAATAAATTGAACCGTTTATTCTTTAAGTCTGTCCTTTGCCTTATACTGTGCATCCCACAGTCTCGGAGACAGATGTACAGATGCACAACAGAAGCATACGTTCCTAGTTTATGACGAGTCCTCCTTATTGCCGTGTATTTTTACATGCCCTTTAGCAAGTAGAGATGCTCACTGACCCCTGTGAACTGGTTTTGGTTTTTGTTTTGGATCTGGATTAGCTTCATGTTTTGGTTTTGACAAAACCGCCCTCGTGTGTTTTGGTTTTGGATTTTTTAGAAAAAAATCCTACAATATGCTAAAATCACATAATTTTGCTCTTATTTTGTTCCTACATTATTATTAACCTCAATAACACTAATTTAAATTAATTTGCAGTCAATTTTGACCACCTCACAGGTCACAATATTATTTTCATACACTTTCGGACAAAGACTGCAGCGACCTGGCTGGATGGTAAGCGACAGAGCAATGACACAAACACACGGCAGTTCCTAGCACATCTAGGACACATTGGCACACAGCAGTGGCAGAAAAGATAAATGGGGTTCCGTCCTCCCTCCCACCCTCCATGATGTTGGATCTTTAACTCGCGAGATCCGACGACGTAATAATGACGTTTTGCCTCCTTTTCAATTCCGAGGGCGCGCGACAGTACTCTGATCCCCTAAGTTCGGGTGTGTTTGGTTTTCGAGTAACCGAGCCTGAGCATCTCTAGTAGCAGGTGCAAAAGATACGTCTCCTAATAGGTGTATATGCATGTTTCGGCAGTTGGTGCCCCCCTTGTGGACGTTGCTCTGCACCCCCACTGTTTCGTACCTTAGCAGTAGACATGCTAATGTTTAGAGGTTAGAGAAATAAGACAAGTTTGCACTCTACACAGTTCTCTCTCTCTCCCTTCCTTTCACAGCATCGACATTTTCTAAACTCTTTTGCTACCATCTTAATTTGTATCATTTTATAATTCCACAGACATGGACTAAACCATGTCTGTGACTAAACCTATAATACTATATATATTTATCAATATGTGCGTATGTAGGTGTTTTTAGTTCTTCTGTTTAATGAAATAGTACATGTCTGTGTTTGATCCCCAGATTACTGTATCTCACTATGAAATATACTGTTATCTTAAAAATATTTATAAATAATACAACTATAGGAATGAATTCTTAAGTGGCTCTGCGCAGACCAGTATATATCTCGGTGTATAAATTGAACATGGGACTTTTCTAATTAAAACACCATTTTCTGTCAGTGTTGTTCAAGTAAGCTGGAAGCCAGTACTAGATTAATAGCACAATAGCTCCAGGGCCCTCTAGAATGTAATGTTATTCCGGAGCCTTGTGCGTCCTCCATATCCTATCTAGTTTTTCAGCTCTGTGTTTTCTTACATCGTTGTAGTGGAATAACCTAATTTACAGTGGTCTATAATTTTGCTGATAAAGGGAGTATAAATCCCTCGTTCTTCAGTATTGCAGATTAAAATATAATGTTTTTTAAATTGCTGCTACACTGAAATTTCAGCCCTTCACTTTTTCAGTTACCCACTTTATTTAGAGTCGTACACGGTACAAGGGGCACATCACTTGCGGATGACTGTGGGAACATCAGGGGAGGGCTGGCAAATTTTGGCCCGGGAGAAAAGACTCGACTCAGCAACCTATTATCAACATTTTAAAGGGAAAAAATGGCGGTGACCAGGCCCGATTAACCCCAGGTCAAACTGGGCTACAGCCCAGGGGCCTCTGGCATCCAGGGGGCCCTTAACAGTGCTCAGCAGCATTATTGATCGGGGTAGGGGCGGCGCCCCCGGCCCGATCGATGCTGCTTAGCCTGTCGCTGTAGTCTTTCAGCGAAGCTCAGTAGTCTCTTACTGAGGAGATCTCGTGAGTTTCACTCTCACGAGACCTCCTCAGTAAGGAGCTTACAGCGCGTTGCGGAAGGACTACAGTGACAGGACGACCGAAAGAGGTAAGCGCTTGGGGTGGCGGGTGGCTCACAGGGGGGGTCCTCACGGGGGAATGGAGGGCCCCTTAGCCCAGGGGCCTCCATTCCCTTAATCCGGCCCTGGCGGTGACCCAGCCCAAGGTAGCCCATTATAGGGCTGGGCCCAGGGGGCAAACCTGCAAACAGATCCGATTCTAGTGGGACAGTCCTGTTTGTTTTTCTTTTTCTTCTTCCCTTTTAATCATCCAAAAGGGGTATGGCTCTATCAGAAATGGATGAGGTTTTGGGCAGGTCAGGGGTGGTGTAAGTGGGTTGGGGGGTATCACCTTAGGAACATAACAAAGATATGAGACACTAAGTGAATTGATAGGTAACGTCTCTATAACAACAGGTATATGTTGAATGAAAAGTATACATTTTAAACATGGGCGACACAGCAATATAGACGCCTGGGTTCACCGGAAGCAGCGGCGTGATTGAAACAACCGCAAGTCATAGGTAATAGACAAGAGAGGAGTAAAAAGTGATACACCCGCACAATTAAATTAGAGGGTGCCCAATGCCTATGAAAAATGGAATTAGCCTGTTTTGAACTGAACCAATATATAACCTATGAACATACTAGTGATTAGATAAGTTGCATTCACATGAATATTTCTTCAGCAGGCAGAATGGCTGCCTCCGCCGTGCACAGGCAACTGGGGCACTTTAAATAAAAAGTTGGATGACACATTAACAACAATGATGATTTGCTGTGTGCTTTCAGCTCTAACAGCTGGGACTTGAAATGATGATGGTTAGTATCGGCTGAAGTATAGTCTTTTTTTCATAAAAATTTCAGCAGGAAGCTCTTTATATCATTGTTTAGCCATGGCAGATATTTACACACAGCGCTGCATTGGGCTGAAATAGCTGGAAAGTAAATTGAAACTGAATTGATGCGCGTCTCGGTCTCATCTCACGCAAACGAGGGGACGGAGGGTTCCAGGAAATGGAATTCAAGTATTTCCATAAGAGAGAGGGGAAAATAGCATTCTATGTTCTCAGGCAATTAAATAGATGTATACTAAAGTTATTTATCCAAAATTATTATATGGGGAATACATTGGATTAAATAGATAACAGAGGGCAAAAATACATATTATATCTATTTAATTATCTGTCTATCCATCTGTACCTGTGATATCCTATCTATCTGTATCCTATCTATCTGTATCCTATCTATCTGTATCCTATCTATCTGTATCCTATCTATCTGTATCCTATCTATCTGTATCCTATCTATCTGTATCCTATCTATCTGTATCCTATCTATCTGTATCCTATCTATCTGTATCCTATCTATCTGTATCCTATCTATCTGTATCCTATCTATCTGTATCCTATCTATCTGTATCCTATCTATCTGTATCCTATCTATCTGTATCCTATCTATCTGTATCCTATCTATCTGTATCCTATCTATCTGTATCCTATCTATCTGTATCCTATCTATCTGTATCCTATCTATCTGTATCCTATCTATCTGTATCCTATCTATCTGTATCCTATCTATCTGTATCCTATCTATCTGTATCCTATCTATCTCGTATCTATCTATCTATCTCGTATCTATCTATCTATCTATCTCGTATCTATCTATCTATCTATCTCGTATCTATCTATCTATCTATCTCGTATCTATCTATCTATCTATCTCGTATCTATCTATCTATCTATCTCGTATCTATCTATCTATCTATCTCGTATCTATCTATCTATCTATCTCGTATCTATCTATCTATCTATCTCGTATCTATCTATCTATCTCGTATCTATCTCGATCATTGTCTATCTATCTCGATCATTGTCTATCTATCTCGATCATTGTCTATCTATCTCGATCATTGTCTATCTATCTCGATCATTGTCTATCTATCTCGATCATTGTCTATCTATCTGTATCCTATCTATCTATCTGTATCCTATCTATCTATCTCGTATCCTATCTATCTATCTCGTATCCTATCTATCTATCTCGTATCCTATCTATCTATCTCGTATCCTATCTATCTATCTCGTATCCTATCTATCTATCTCGTATCCTATCTATCTATCTATCTCGTATCCTATCTATCTATCTATCTCGTATCCTATCTATCTATCTATCTCGTATCCTATCTATCTATCTATCTCGTATCCTATCTATCTATCTCGTATCCTATCTATCTATCTCGTATCCTATCTATCTATCTCGTATCCTATCTATCTATCTCGTATCCTATCTATCTATCTCGTATCCTATCTATCTATCTCGTATCCTATCTATCTATCTCGTATCCTATCTATCTATCTCGTATCCTATCTATCTATCTCGTATCCTATCTATCTATCTCGTATCCTATCTATCTATCTCGTATCCTTGTCTATCTATCTCGTATCCTTGTCTATCTATCTCGTATCCTTGTCTATCTATCTCGTATCCTTGTCTATCTATCTCGTATCCTTGTCTATCTATCTCGTATCCTTGTCTATCTATCTCGTATCCTTGTCTATCTATCTCGTATCCTTGTCTATCTATCTCGTATCCTTGTCTATCTATCTCGTATCCTTGTCTATCTATCTCGTATCCTTGTCTATCTATCTCGTATCCTTGTCTATCTATCTCGTATCATTGTCTATCTATCTCGTATCCTTGTCTATCTATCTCGGATCACTGTCTATCTATCTCGGATCACTGTCTATCTCGATCACTGTCTATCTATCTCGATCACTGTCTATCTATCTCGATCACTGTCTATCTATCTCGATCACTGTCTATCTATCTATCTAGATCCTTGTCTATCTATCCATCCCATATTGATTTCTCTGATAAGAATGTGCTTCCAGAATAAAAAGTCTAAAAAGTAACTTGTATTGAAAAGACTGAATGATTCTCTGGAGAGAAAGTCTATCTAATTTGATTCACGCCTCCATTGGACCTATTTCATGGATTCACTAAGTGATTTCAATGTAAGTATTAATAATCACTCCCGCCGGGTCCCTAGGAGTTGTTTTCAACCTCTGCTACCAGAAACCAGTTAGGTGTGATGGGCTAATGTAGAACTAGTAGGTAGGTAGTGGACTTTGCTCTATCAGATGCTGCTATTTCACCGGCTAGGTTACCTAATTCCGACAGTGGAAGTGTTGGCACTGAATGACGACAGCCACCAATTTCACCTGAAGAGCGGAGTCTAATGAATGTCCGGTCTCCACCGTAGCCCTCTGCCTTCACCCCACTAATCATCAGGGGGATAAGCGGAGGATAAAGCAAACACATAGTCGAGGACAGGCCAAGAGTCAGGGCGAGTAGTTCAGGGTTACACCCAGGATACAAATGTTTGCTGGTGGGTGGTGCTGGTGTTTTTCTTCATTGCACCAACCTCTGTAGTATCTTTGGGTAAACCACCAGGCTGTAACTCAGCAAGAGTAAATGTTGTGCAGACACAGCAGGTGTAGCAGTGTTCAGCTATCGGTGTTGAGACACTAGGCCGTCTCATTTTATGAAATAAATTAGGAAGTTCATTTAAAGTCATTAATATGGATCTTCCAAGTTTAATCTCTAGCTAATCACTTAGCTACATAGGCAGTAATTTAGTCTAGTACAAGAGCTGACACTATTGTGAAATGCAACTGTCACTCAATCTCTCTAATTTCTCTGCTTCTGGATAGCTGCAGTCACGACGTGAACTTCCTGGGTTTCTCTCAGAGCTGGCACCCATGCTTACAGTCTTCAACACAAACACAAGATACCTTGACCGTGCACTCACTCTTAACGACCCGGACTCTTTGCAACATCACTGGTTCATACCAGAGTCTCCCTCTCATATCTGGGACATATTCGATTAGCAGTAACATATAGTGGAGCAGTGATTACCATAGTCCTGACTCGGACACATACCACAGTAGGGTTCACTCAACAGGGGAGAATTGGATTGTGGAATCCTGTGGAAATAGTGACCCAAAGCTCCAACTTTTAACTGGATACTTAGCCTCACTCTAGATCCTAAGACACCGTTATTAAACTTTCAGACCCCACAAATGCTTTCAATGTGCCCCTTCAGGTGGTATACTTGCGTTAACATCATAAGAAGCAAGATATTAACTTGGCTTTGTGTAAAAGCCCTCGGACATAGCCGGAAGTCAAGATCACAGACAGGTGAAGGTCAAGGGAAATTTGAGTGAAATGCTGGATATCAGAAATATTTAGGCAAAATCCCATGTTTAAGGTAGTTAGCATCCAAGCACAAGGGAGGGAGCCAAGGGAAAAGAAGATAATCTAAATAAGTATTTATCTGAATTTATAGCACTGCATTCACCTCTGTATGAACACAGTGCTAACTCAGCACCACACAGGAATTACTGATTCCTTTGCAGAAATCAATGACATGGCTTTCTAAGAAAATGAGTGATGGATCCATAATGGCAAGAAGCTGTGCATGCTATCCTGTTGATACATCATGATTCCTCTGCTTTCCCGCATCCATACATGAGCGAAGCTGCACTTCAAAGTAACTGCCACTTGTGTAAATGGGGCATAAGTATTTTTAAGAAAAAAAAAAAAGCTGAAGTTTACCTTTTAAATACTTTATGTTATAGGGTCCCAATAACTGATTTAAATATGTCCTATGTATTGCAAAATCTTGCTTTTGGTGTTTAGAAAGGAGTGCAACCGAAAATGGTAACCTGCCAAAGAATCACTTGTAGAAATGGGAAAATGTGTAAGTGATAATTTGGCAGAGTGGAGGCATTTGAATGCAGCACATGAGCAGTGGGGGAAATTACAGCACAATTCTAAAAGCCGCAAACCTTTGTATCTGGCAGGTTAGAAAATACACAACTGAAAGAACGCCAATCTGGGTGTCAGAGGAGGCATCGAGCATTGTAAAAGTAAGAAAACTTGCTTTTAAGAAATACAAGAAGAATGCAGATAAATAAGTATATCTGGTTAAGCAGAAGGAGGCTAAGAAAGAAATCAATGTTCAAAAGGCTCAGATTGGAGAGACAAGAGTAGAGTCGTTAAGTAACGGAAACAAAACCTTCTTAAGATATATAGTGAAAGGAGAAAAAGAAAAGTCGCATTAGTAAGACTAAAGACGGAGGTAGAAAATCTTTTGGAGGGGACAAGGGCTTAGAAGATCATCTAAATAAACATTTCTCAGTATTTACAGTAGAAAGAGACACTGGTTACAAGTACAATAGTAGAAATATTAATGTAATGAAGCAGGGGCAGACCTAGACTTTTTTTAGGGAGTGTGATTTAGCATAGTCACACCCCCCTTCAGTTTGATTGGCTAGTCTCTGTTTTTAATTGTTATGCTTCTGCTGCTGGAGGGGGGAGGGGATCGTCCCCCTGGATCCGCCACTGCAAAGAAGGTAGACATGGGTTCTTTTAAAGGAGAGAGGTTCCTGTCAGATCTATCAATAGTAAAATTAGGCAAATTAATAAGGGTCACATGAGATACATGCTAGAATATTAAGAGTTTCTAAAAGGGATGCTAGAGGCCATTAACTGAATTATTCAGCCAGTCACTATTAATAAGAGTAGTCTCAGTGGACTGGGAAGGAGCATGTGTAGCCCAGCTCCACAAAAGTGGAAGTAGCGACCAGGTTGTGACTGAAAACCAGTGAGCCTGATGTCTGTAGTGGGACAATTAATAGAAACTCTGCAGACATAAGAGACTGTAGAATATATCAAATCCAGCAAGTTACAAGATTCCAAATGGATTTATTGGGGGAGATCATGTCAAGCAAATCTAGGGATGTGCACCGGCGACTTTTGAGGTCTCGTGTTTTATGTTTTGGATCCGGATTTTCATTATTTTTGGGGTTCGGATTTGTCTCGCAAAACACTTGATGAAAGGTCTCGGTTCGGATTTAAGGTTTTGGATTCGGATTTTTTTTGGAAAAAACATAAAAAGTTTAAAAATCAAGTTTTTGGGCTTATTTTCACTCCTATGCTATTAGTAACCTCAATAACATTCAATAACAAGCATTTCCACTAATTTACAGTGTATTCTGAACACCTCACAATATAGTTATTAGTCCAAAACGTTGCAACGAGGTATCTTTCTGGACTGCATACAGGAGTGGGTCACCACAATATATATTAAAAACCCTGAACTTTTATGAATCGCACCAATAAATGTACCTGGACTGCGTAGAGGAGTGGGTCACCACAATATATATTAAAAACCCTGAACTTTTATGATTCGCACCAATAAATGTATCTGGACTGCGTAGAGGAGTGGGTCACCACAATATATATAATAAGAAAACCATCAACTTGTATGATTCGCACCAATAAATGTACCTGGACTGCGTAGAGGAGTGGGTCACCACAATATATATTAAAAACCCTGAACTTGTATGATTCGCACCAATAAATGTACCTGGACTGCGTAGAGGAGTGGGTCACCACAATATATATTAAAAACCCTGAACTTTTATGATTCGCACCAATAAATGTACCTGGACTGCGTAGAGGAGTGGGTCACCACAATATATATTAAAAACCCTGAACTTTTATGATTCGCACCAATAAATGTACCTGGACTGCGTAGAGGAGTGGGTCACCACAATATATATTAAAAACCCTGAACTTTTATGAATCGCACCAATAAATGTACCTGGACTGCGTAGAGGAGTGGGTCACCACAATATATATTAAAAACCCTGAACTTTTATGAATCGCACCAATAAATGTACCTGGACTGCGTAGAGGAGTGGGTCACCAAAATATATATTAAAAACCCTGAACTTTTATGATTCGCACCAATAAATGTATCTGGACTGCGTAGAGGAGTGGGTCACCACAATATATATAATAAGAAAACCATCAACTTGTATGATTCGCACCAATAAATGTACCTGGACTGCGTAGAGGAGTGGGTCACCACAATATATATTAAAAACCCTGAACTTGTATGATTCGCACCAATAAATGTACCTGGACTGCGTAGAGGAGTGGGTCACCACAATATATATTAAAAACCCTGAACTTTTATGATTCGCACCAATAAATGTACCTGGACTGCGTAGAGGACTGGGTCACCACAATATATATTAAAAACCCTGATTTTTTATGATTCGCACCAATAAATGTATCTGGACTGAGTAGAGGAGTGGGTCACCACAATATATATAATAAGAAAACCATCAACTTGTATGATTCGCACCAATAAATGTACCTGGACTGCGTAGAGGAGTGGGTCACCACAATATATATTAAAAACCCTGAACTTTTATGATTCGCACCAATAAATGTACCTGGACTGCGTAGAGGAGTGGGTCACCACAATATATATAATAAGAAAACCATCAACTTGTATGATTCGCACTAATAAATGTACCTGGACTGCGTAGAGGAGTGGGTCACCACAATATATATTAAAAACCCTGAACTTTTATGATTCGCACCAATAAATGTACCTGGACTGCGTAGAGGAGTGGGTCACCACAATATATATAATAAGAAAACCATCAACTTGTATGATTCGCACTAATAAATGTACCTGGACTGCGTAGAGGAGTGGGTCACCACAATATATATTAAAAACCCTGAACTTTTATGATTCGCACCAATAAATGTAACTGGACTGCGTAGAGGAGTGGGCACTGGGCACCACAATAAAATATATAAAAAACCTTCAACAGGTCTGCATTACACTACACATACGGCTGCTCCTCCATCCTCTCCATCATATACATGTTGGAGTTTTAGCGTGTGACAACCTCTTGTTTTTGATAATGTCAGTGCATTTTGAATATTTTTCAATTTGCCCCACACCACTGAATGTACTTTATCTATGATACGCATCTATCTATCTTGACTGCGTAGTGTGGTGGCCCCGGTACACAATTTGGTACCGAGGCCACAATATAATTAAAAAACCCTCCACGTGTCAGAATTCCACCAAAAAAGGGTATGGACTGCGTAGTGTGGTGGCCCCGGTACACAATTTGGTACCGAGGCCACAATATAATTAAAAAATTGGGCATCAACTGTCACCGTTGTTTAATATCTGATACACCTAAATATGGACTGCACAGTGGAGTGGCCCCGGTAGTAAATTTGGTGCCGGGGCCACAATACCTCCTCCAACTTCCAAGTGTAGTGTTTATAAAGACAGACAGCGTCGAAGTGTTATTAGTTGACTTTCTTAACCCTAAAATTGTCCCTGTTGCAAATATTCGTGCAATGGACAGTTACTTTTTTATTGAAAGACTCAAGCTTTCAAGTGTAGTGTTTATAAAATATAAACAACAATACAGTAGTTTTAGAGCACGTCAATACCTCTTGTTTTAAATTATGACAGGGCATTTTACTTTTGGTTTAATTTCTTGGATTTTTTTAAATTTGGTTTTACTTTTTGAACATGGCAAACGACTGTTGATTGGTCATATAATGAAAAAAAAAAAGTTCCAAGATGGAATTGTCCTTGGGCCCTCACACCCACCCTTATGTTGTTGAAATAGGACATGCACACTTTAACAAACCAATCATTTCAGCGACAGGGCCTACCAAACAACTTTGGCTGAAATGATTGGTTTGTTTGGGCCCCCACACCAAAAAAGCTATTCATCTCTCCCTGTACAGACTAAACAGGCTCTACTGAGGCAAGATGTCGTCCTCATCCTCAACCTCTGATTCCTCTCCCCCTACAGTGTGTACTTCCTCCTCATCACACATTATCAATTCGTCCCCGCTGGACTCCACAACCACAGGTCCCTCTGTAGTATCTGGAGGGCAGTGCTGTACTTCATTGAGGAATTGATTATTCATTTTTATGAACATCATTTTTTCAACGTTGTGAGGAAGCAACCTCCTTCGCCGCTCACTGACCAGGTTCCCCACTGCACTAAAAACTCTTTCCGAGTACACACTGGAGGGGGGACAACTCAGGTAAAATAGAGCCAGTTTGTACAGGGGCTTCCAAACTGCCTTTTTTTCCTGCCAGTAACAATATGGACTGTCTGACATGTCTACTTGGATGGTGTCAGCAAAGTAATCATCCACAATTTTTTCTATTGTGACAGCATCCAATGCAGCGAGAGTAGACATGTCTGCAATGGTTGGCAGGTCCTTCAGTCCGGACCAGATGTTATCAGCATCCCCGCCAGCGCCTCTTTTGGGAAAACTGAGCTTTTTCCTCGCAGCCATAGATGTGGAAGAAAATGAGGGTGGAGCTGTTGGCATGTCACGGTCCTCTTCAGAGGACAATCTCCTGACCAGCAGGTCTTTGCACCGCTGTAGACTTGTGTCCGCCGGAAACAGAGACACAACATACGCTTTAAACCGAGGATCGAGCACGGTGGCCAGAATGTATTCCTCTGACTTTAAAAGAGTGACCACCCTCGGATCCTGGCAAAGCGTACGAAGGGCTACATCCACAAGAGCTACATGCTTGGTGTAATCGCAATGGCTTACCAGCTCCTCCCTCACTTTCTCCAGCTGCTTCTGCAACAGCCTGATCAGGGGAATGAACTGACTCAAGCTGGCAGTGTCGGAACTGACTTCTCGTGTGGCAAGTTCAAATGGCTGCAGAACCTTGCACAACACAGAAATCAGTCTCCACTGCGCTTGACTGAGGCGCATCCCCACTCCTTTGCCTATGTCGTAGGTGGCTGTGTAGGCCTGAATGGCCTTTTGCTGCTCCTCCATCCTCTGCAGCATATAGAGGGTGGAGTTCCAGCGCGTCACAACCTCTTGTTTGAGGTGATGGCAGGGCAGGTTCATGCTTTTTTGATGTGCCTCTAGTCTGCGGTAGGCACTGGCTGAATGCCGAAAGTGTCCAGCAATTTTGCACGCCACCGCAAGCATCTCCTGCACACCCCTGTCACTCTTGAGGTAATGCTGCACCACCAAATTAATGGTGTGGGCAAAACATGGGACGTGCTGGAAATTGCCCATATTTAATGCCCGCACAATGTTACTGGCATTGTCTGACACCACAAATCCCCATGAGAGTCTAAGTGGGGTAAGCCACTGGGAGATAATTTCCCTCATTTTCTCTAATATGTTGTCAGCGTTGTGCCTCTTATTAAAGCCTGTAATACACAATGTTGCCTGCCTTTGCACGAGCAGCCATTTTGTAGTTGCTGCTACTGATGCAGCTGTTGCTGTTGCTGCGGAAGGGGATGCATCTACCCAGTGGGCTGTCACAGTCATATAGTCCTTCGTTTGCCCAGAACCACTTGTCCACATGTCCGTGGTTAAGTGGACAGTGGGTACAACCGCATTTTTTAGAGCACTGAGGACACTTGATCGTACTTCTCTGTACATTTTTGGTATCGCCTGCCTAGTGAAGTGGAATCTCGACGGGATTTGGTACCGGGGACACAATACCTCCATCAACCCTCTAAATCCCACTCCACTGATGGCGGACACCGGGCGCACGTCTAACACCAACATTGCAGTTACAGCCGCAGTTATACGCTTTGCAATAGGGTGACTACTATCGTATTTTGTGGTCATGGCAAACGACTGTTGGACGGTCAATTGTTTTGTGAAAGACTTAGCGGTCTTACGACTTCCCCTCTGGGAAGATGACCGACTAACAGCAGCAACAGCAGCAGTGGCAGTAGTAGGCGTACCGCTGCAGGATTCCTCGGATGAATCCCGTATTGAGGAGGACTCAGTCTGGCTGCTGACTTGGGCTGCAGGACTGAATCTGATGGAGATTGTGGAGGAAGTTGACGAGGAGGGTGTTGCTGGTGTGTATCCAACTGGACCACGGGATTTAGGTGTCCCTGTACCGATGAGGGTCCTAGCCCCAGTTCCTGAACTAACCACTGAACTATGAAGGTTATTCAGGTGACGTATAAGGGAGGATGTTCCTAGGTGGGCAAGATCCTTACCCCTGCTTATTTGAGCTTTACATAAGCTACATATGGCCATACATTGGTTGTCTGGATTTGGATAAAAATAACTCCAGACCGAAGAGGTGCATTTTTTGGTCTTCTGACCAGGCATGACGATGGGCTTTTTCATCCCATGGACATCAGCTTTTTCCCCCCCTTGTGCCTCATTTACAATAACCACATCACCATCCTCATCATCAAGTTCCTCCACAGCGCCAGCTACATCATCAATAGCCTCCTCCCGAGCCACCTCTTCCCGTACAGTGATGGGAAGGTCAGGCTTGACAACCACCAACATCCTTGGACTCGCCTTGTGGATTTGTGATAATTTCTCTTTGGAAGGCAGAGTTGTTTGCTGTTTTGTTGCTGACAGCATAACTCTCTTCAATTTTTTGTAGGGGGGGGGAGGAGGAGGAGGGCTAAGATCCGTGGGTGAAGCTGAACCACTAGTCATGAACACGGGCCAGGGCCTAAGCCGTTCCTTGCCACTCCGTGTCGTAAATGGCATATTGGCAACTTTACGTTTCTCCTCAGATGATTTTAAGTTTCTCTTTTTGCTACTTTTTCTTAACTTGGGCTTTTTGGATTTTACATGCCCGGTACTACGAGATTGGGCATCTGGCTTGGAAGACGACGTTGATGGCATTTCATCGTCTATGTCATGACTAGTGGCAGCAGCTTCAGCATTAGGAGGAAGTGGGTCTTGATCTTTCCCTACTTTATCCTCCAAATTTTTGGTCTCCATTATATGTAGCACAAGATACTGCAGAATGTGTGAACTTGGTAATATTGCAGTACCAATGGACTTACACTGCTGGATTGGTTTTGCAAATTTGGTTATAATTATATATTTTTTTTTTACTTTTTTTTTATTTTTTAAAAACTTGGGAATAATGGGGAAATAACTATGCCCTTAGAAGCACAGAGCACAGGACACAGCACCACTGGACTGAACAGGACACGGCACAGGACCCAGCAGCACTACGAAACTCAGCAGGACAGAGCACAGGACACAGCACCACTGGACTGATACTGCAGAACACAGAACTAAACAGCACAGCACAGAACTAAACAGCACAGCACGAGATCTACCAGGACAGAGGACCACCTAACACACCCTCCCTCTACCCTGATCAATGCCCGAGTGAAGATGGTGGCGACTAGCGGGGAATTTATAGGATCCGAGTATCGCGAGATCCGACAACGGGATTATGAGTCAGAGCCTCAGTTTCAGATTTGAATTTGGCGCCAATACCCGGATCTGTCTCGGATCCGACTCGGATCGGCAACGTTCGGGTGGGCTCGGATTTCAGAAATCCGAGTGCGCTCATCCCTAAGCAAATCTGATTGGCTTATCGCCTTAAGAAACCGATTTAACTTATTTAGATTTTAGTAAGCCATTTGACGCTGTTCCACAATCAAATTGAAATGCTTGAGATTGGATTTAAAGGTGCTTGTGTGGGCACAATATTGGATCAAGAACAGACAGCAGAGAGTTGTAGTAAATGCAGTGTAATCAGAAGAGAGGAAGGTTACCAGTAGAGCTCCAGGAGGATCGGTACTTTAACCAGTCGTCTCTTTATTATCATTATCAGTGACATTACTACTGCTATTGAAGGGAAAGTTTGTTTTTCTGAAGATGACACAAAGTGTAACATGGTAGCCATACTAGATAAATGATCAAGGCAGATTAGAGGAGTGGTGAACAGTTCAGTGACAAAGAGTGCAAAATCATGTGCTTGGGCATCCAAATGACATGAAATTGGCAACTACTGAACAGGAAACTGTTCTAGGACCAACTATTTCAGGTAGCTTAAATGTAGGCAGACAATGTAGCAAAAGAATAGGGAAAGCCATTCAGATGCTACATTGGAAGAGGATTTAGTAGCAGAAAGAGAGAAGTTGTCACTGGTTCAATCATATCTAGAAAACCGTGTTAAATCTATAGCCAAAATATTGTGAAGGACATACAGATTGAGTAAAGTAGGGCTGCTAAATTGTGCCTGGTCTACATAAAAAATACTTGCCAGGAAAGGGTAAAGGATCTCAATATGTCTAACTTAGAGCAGAGAAGGGCAAGGGAGAATATGATAGAGTCTATAATATAAAAGCCTAGCGGCGTGTGTTAGTCTGTGTGTGGAAAAAAAAAACGAGCTGCAGCACCACCTGCTGCGCGGAGTTATACACTGACCTACTAAATTCTTAGCATTATCTAATATAAAGTAAAAGCCTAGCGGCGTGTGTTAGTGTGTGTTTGTGTAAAAAACTATTTTCTCAGAAAGGGCTCATCCAATTGACCTGAAATTTGGTATACTGATATTATTTGACAAAAAAATTAGAATAGCGAAGTCAGTTAACTTCCATCATCCCCCCTTCCCCCCCGTGGGAGGGGTAGTAAAGGCTAAATTTACGAGTTGAGGTCTCAAACTCATTTTCGTGAGGTAATTTTACCTCATGAACACACATTAAAAAGGGCGCTTGCGTCGGGAAGTAACGCTCTTCCCCTGAGGAGGCCTGGGCTAGGCCCAAATGCATGACAAGAACCTTTTTAACACCTTTAGTAGCTTGATTTGACTAGAATGCATGAGTTAACTTGTATTCAATATTTCTTGTACAAGATTGTGACGAGATGGGGATGCAGTGATCTTTCATCCATCATTAGGAGCCAAAAGACTGCATCCAGTTGCTAAGGACCCTATCCGGATTATCATTTTCATATAGAAACTTTTTTTATCAAGTTCCTGGCTGGAAATATATGAACTACAACCGCAAGTACTTAAATGTAGCTAAGTGGGCTACACATGTAGCAGCTAAAATATGAAATGACTAACACGATTTCCTGGCCTCCACACCTCCCACCATGGGGACAGGAAGTTTGAAGCAACTGAAACACCTTCCAAGTCTTTAAAATCATGGAAGGGTTTAAAAGAGTGAGTTGCACTTCATCAATTAGGATGAAAAACTAGTTGACACAGTACAAGCAACTATTGTTGCCCTCTGGACTCCTCAGCAGGGCTGAATGCAACATGGGGCTGGTCATCCATCCCACCTATTTCCAACCCCTGGTCAACCAACCAAGTTCCAACCAAGAACCGAGCAGTTAACCTTAGCACGACTTGACAGGGTGGACATTTTTCCTGTGGGATTTTTTGATCTGTTAAAAAGACTCTGCAGAGGAGATTTCGGTTGTTCAGGGATTAACTTATCTTGGTGTTTAGCGTTTTGACTCATCAGCTCGAACATAGTGCTTACTCCAAATTCTGCGTCTTGATCGCATTGTGTTTCAGAAGCTCTGATCCAGTATTCCACACTCCAATGGGAGTTGCTTGAGTGTCTGTACACCTAGTGGGCCTACAAAAGTAGGGAGGATAGAGTCTAATCCCCTACCATACCGCTAGAGAGCTTAGGCTGAGTGGCCGAGATCAATAAGACCCCAAATCTACTTAGCCGGGTTGCACATATACGGGCAGTGTATGGGACTAACTGATTTGCCAGTAGAAATCAACTTTGAAAGTGGCTGGTGGACCCGAGTGCTCTGTTGTCAAGATATTTGCATCATTACCACTTCTTTTTCCGCAAGTGTAAAAGACTCCATTGCGTGGTTAAAAAGATAGAAAATAGCATCTTGGGCATTCTCCAAGTACTTCCTCCATGCTGGTGAACCTACATTAGATAACCATAATAACTACCTCAGGACCAATCTCTGAAACGACAACTTGGTCTGGTAATAGTATAACTTACCCCTATCATATAACATATAGTAGTTGCTACAATGTTGTCTCTGGGATACTATGGGGACTACTGTTAGTTCTGGTGACATTCTGGGTATTGTATCAATTGTGTTATTAGTACTATTAAGCTATTGGTTTATAGTGTGTTTTCTGCATGCTTATAATAAAGACACCCCTGTAGCTTAAATCTCTCATTGCCAGTGATCTAACAACCTTTAGATACCAGGGATATCTAGTGGGCTGAAGCCATAGCACCCTGGTATCATCACAAAGGTACAAGAATAAAACATTCTACAAAGGAAAATGAAAACAAGAGGGCATGTATTAAATCTGGAGGGCACCAGGTTTAGGGAAATTTGTAGAAGAATTACTTTACTGGAAAGGTTGTAGGAGAGGTGTTAGAGGCTAATACGGCAGGGGAATTTAAATATGCTTAAAACTCGCCTGTTCCTCAAAGCTTATCAACCATCCACTTAACCCCTCATCTACTCTGCTCGATACTCCCTCTCTCCCCTGGCCCCTTCTTCTCTCCTCTGGCATCACCAGCTCCCTCTCGTGTCCGATTTGTCCACCCTCCCTTAGGATGTTATCTCTTATGAGCAGGGCTCCTCTTCCCTCGTATCTCCATACCTATTCTTCTGCTCTGTCCTTACTCCATATGGCTGTCCTTATGGCTGGAGTTACTGAAGCATTGGTACTTTGTGTTTATCGTTCTGTACTGTTTAACCCTGTATGGTCTACTGTTTGTACTATGTACGGCGCTGTGGAAACCTTGTGGCGCCCAACAAATAAATGATGATGATGATGATGATGATGATGATGATGATGATAATAATAATATGCTTGAATTAGTGTCTTGGGTTTTTTTGGAATAAAAATAGGCAGACCAGGTTGCGTGGTTCTTAAATGTTGTCAAATTCAATTTCTAACCATACAAAAAGCTTTGGTCCATCTATTGGCTAGCACCAACTGAGCAAAAGCATTCACATGATGTCACAAGAATGAATTGCTAGCCCACTTTAGTGTTGTGTTGGCATAAATGACCCCAAATGAATATGTTCTTTATTAGCTAATAGTGAGTCATGAAGAAAATGATAAAATGAGCTAGTATATCTTCCTGAAGTTAACAAACATGAACACACACATGTCCTTGGTACTGACGCTTGATTATTATCTCAGTGGTATTTCTGTCATACACTCTGCTGTTAATGATGAAAAGTGACACTTGTTCTTGATTCTACATCTGTGCTGTAATACCTTGAGATTGATCAACCCTGGAATCAGACCTATGGAGTGTGCTGTTGAATGACCGTATCAAGCGCATAGACTGGGAATCCATCTCGCCACGTCAGATACTTTTGTATCGATTTTTCTTTTTTTCCACTTGAGGCAGTTAATGACTATAGGCACGTAGAGAGAAGGAAAAATAAAATAATGATTTGTGAGAAGCTCCTTGTAACATTAAGGAAAAATGTAATCTATTTAAGGGCTATTTTCGCTTGGAAGTATAGTAGGAAATATGATTTATTGTATGGAGCGGACAGTCCTTCTCTGAATATTTATGCTGAATTATAGATACAATGAAGCAGCCATACCGGAATTAGTTCAGGTTCATGATTCTATGAAAACTGTTCTTATGCTGATTACTGTACTTAAACTGGATGTAATCTTCCTGCCCTCCACCAATACCCCTACATATATAATCTGAACGAAAATTTGCATGCAAAGATATTGGCAAGATCACATTTTTTTTTCCTTTTTAAAGGGAATGACAACACTCAGCCGTATCGCAATATTTATTGTGATTGGCTTCGGAGTCTTGAGAGCCGCAGGTCATACTTGGCCGAAGAGGGAATCCCAGGTAGAGATGCTGGAATTGTTAAAGCAAGGTCACAATTTGATCGAACTGGCCCTGGTTCAACGACCTCAAACTTGTTCCCAGCTTTTTGGTGATTTGGTGCAGGTTGGTTTGAGGTTCAACCTAAAGTAGTTTTGTAACTAAAATCACAATGAAAAGACCGTCACCTTGCATGTGTGGCAAACACTTTTGTTGAACGCACTCATTGAACGTTTGAAACATTTGAAAGCACTGGAGTCACGTCAGTTGGACGTCGTTTGTGATCATAATGAATGTTGGACAGTTTAGAGACATTTAAAACTGCCTCTAATCTCGCGCCATAATATAGGTATGATGTAAAGATTGGCACCTACTTATGAGTGTGCTCATCATTGTCAAACCTTCAAATGACACCTTTCTATAACTACACACAACCATCACGTCCCCAATATTGTTTTTGCATCTGACTCTGATCAATGCAAACCGGAGTCAAAACTTTTCACATTGAAATTCCAAATTTGTTACACTCCAGTAAAACATTTTTACATATAAAGTTTTCTAAAGTGCTATTGCATTAACAAATATACATAAAACTGTGAAATCAGTGTGCTCATACCGTATGCATAACTAGTTTTATTGAAGAATTATCTGGGTTATGTTACTTCCATAAGTTTTTATTAAGGAACTTGCATCAATATAACCAAATTTAGACCATCTATTTGAATGAAAAATAGGTTCAATTAGTGCTCAAAGACAGCATCTATTAATTTGTAGATTTAATATAATAAAGTTATACAAAAAAATTAAATATTAAGGGGTCTATTAATCAAAGTTGTACGGTCATGGGAGAAAATTTGCAATTTGAAATGCATCCAATTTACATATGTTTTCGGAGAGAAAGTGTGTTGCATTAATCAAAGTGTATTATTGAGGATAATGGCATGCAGAGGCGCACATACATATCTACACGCTAATATGTAAATATTTGTGTGTACTCATTTGTGTGTACTCACCTAAGTAAAAATACTTAGATTTCTTGTCTTTTATTGGGTTTTGTTCTTCTTACTTACTAAAATGTTATTTCATTTATTATTTTGTTTACGTTATTAATTATTGATTAATTATCTTTCAATCAGGGAGCCTGCCTTAAGTCTCCCCTATTATTAGCATTGACATGAGAGCTACAATTGGCTCCAAATTAAACTGAATATACCATCATCATCATCACCATTTATTTATATAGCGCCACTAATTCTGCAGCGCTGTGCGGAGAACTCGCTCACATCAGTCTCTGCCCCATTGGGGCTTACAGTCTAAATTCCCTAACATACACACACACACACACACACACACACACACGTCAATTTGTTAGCAGCCAATTAATCTACCAGTATGTTTTTGGAGTGTGGGAGGAAACCGGAGCACCAGGAGGAAACCCACGCAAACACAAGAAGAACCTACAAACTCCATTACTGACAAGCAGTATAGATTTGCGAATGATTAGCTCTACAACACCAAGGGCTTCACTACTGATGATGTCACCATTGTGATGTCACTGGATTTCCCATTCTCAATAGGAAGGTCAAGACTTCCCCATTGAACTGTACATAGCCTTCATGTTGATGTCAGAATTTCCTGTTTCATGTTATAAAAAAATTCCCTAGCATGTTCTGTGTCAACTGAATCTGCACCTTGCATGGAATTGTTTGGGCTGGGCAATCAAGGGGAGGCAGGCTCTTCTCTGATTATTCTCTTTTAACCTTTGGTATAGGGCCTGAGGAGTGATACCAAAGATCAGTCAACACCTCTCACTCCTGCCATCAAAGAGAGGAGAAGAACAGCAACACAATGCCCCTTAATTCATGACTGACCTTGAGGTAGCGCCCTGCACAAGGCTATCTACTATTAGCTATTCCACCCACTCTCCTGAAATGTATATACCGGAATTGTCATGGGTAGCACGGTGGCTAAGTGGTTAGCACTTCTGCCTTACATCACTGGGGTCATTAGTTCAATTCCTGACCATGGCCTTATCTGTGTGGAGTTTATATGTTCTCCACGTGTTTGCGTGGGTTTCCTCCGGAAGCTACAGTTTCCTCCCACACTCCAAAAACATATTGGTAGGTTCATTGGCTGATAACAAATTGACCCTAGTCTGTCTGTCTGTGTGTGTGTGTGTATATTAGGGAATTTAGACTGTAAGCCCCAATGGGGCAGGGGCTGATGTGAGTGAGTTCTCCATACAGCGCTGCAGAATTAGTGGCGCTATATCAATAAATGGTGATGATTGTCCCTGAAAACAGACAATATAACGCGTCTTGATTGGAGGGATATTTAGATATTGTATTTATATCGCCATAGCTTTTTTGTTGTAGCCTTTCCTTGACATTGGCACACATTTTACAAACTTATACGCAAGCAACACTGTACTAGGATCTACTGAAGTAGACACATGCTCAAATTATTTCAGTTATCGGTGTAAGATGACAAGAACAGAGATGTCTCTTTTGTAACCTTCAGAATCTGGATCCAAAGAGCTTTGATGGCTGCCTTTGAAGTCGTAGAATGACACATGAGATCACAAGATATGTCTCTGATGCCTCGGATATCTCAAGTGGTTTTCCAATTTCCAGTACTATTAAGTAATCTCGGTTCACTACAGAGTTCTTGCTCTCTGACTTCTAGGTTTTCTCAAAGTCTTTCTTTGGCTGCAGTACTACGAATAACATGTTCTTATTTTATATAGATATAGTCCAGTCACTGATGACCCCTAATGTAGTTTAACTGTCTGAAGAACTACAGGTTGCATTTTCCTGATGTTTTTGATAGAGGATTCCTTGTATTGCAGTTGAACAAGTTAATTCTTTTGTGTATCACTAGAAATCTTTAACCCTTCGATTCTTCTTTTTAATACTTCAGACACTTGATACGTCAGAATTACTGAGAACAGACATCTATGACAGGGGGGGAAGGCTGGCAACCCGAGGGCCAAACACAAGCGAATGGCCCAGTTCTCCTCAACGAAAATATGGGCATGATGAAAACTGGAGCGGCTTGTTTTTATGTTGCCAATGATGTCTGAAACAGTGTTGGGCAGCGCGGTGGCTAAGTGGTTAGCACTTCTGCCTTACAGCCTGGGGTTGTGAGTTCAATTCCCGACCATGGCCTTATCTGTGAGGAGTTTGTATGTCACCCCCCGTGTTTGCGTGGGTTTCCTCCGGGTGCTCTGTTTTACTATCACACTACAAAAACATACTGGTAGGTTAATTGGCTGCTAACAAATTGACCCTAGTCTGTCTGTCTGTGTGTGTATATTAGGGTATTTAGACTGTAAGCTCCAATGGGACAGGGACTGATGTGAGTGAGTTCTCTGTGCAGCGCTGTGGAATTAAATAGCTACAGTTAAATAGAGCACCTACCACTGGCAGAGTCGTAACGACAAATTTCAGCACCTTGGGCGAGAAACAAAAAATGACCACCCCCCCCCCCCAGCCTTCAATTTTTACCAAATGATGGTTGCCCCCATCGCGAGGCAATGCCTACCAGCCCCGCTTGAAGACTATTCACTGCAGATTATTCTAGTAAACTTTATGCAATGCAGAGAGCATCCTATTATCATATCTACAATAAAAAGATAATTCTAATGTAATACCCTTTTACCAGCTATTATTGAACGGTTAGTGCCTCCACCTGAATCTATACTAATTTTAGGGTAAATACTTGAGATATAAGTACCAGGGGTGATTCCGGAAACCCCTCTCTATAGTTCCCTGGTAATATTTAATCGAATAAATTCATGCGGACATCCAAAAATGTTGTGTTTTATATTATATTTTTGATTATAGCAATGGAAATTGTTGATTACCCAATAATAACAGTGGTGGATATCATACAACATATTCCAGAGATTAATACATTCAATGTATACAGAAATCAACATGAAATCTATGTAATTTAACTAATCTTCCGGATCATATCATATTACACCATATATAATCATATTAAATTTGATTGTTGCGCTACTAATAATTCTTCTTTATAAACCGAAACTTTAATACTAGTACAATATGTATGAAATCACTGGACTTATGCTATAAAAAATATATTCTTATAAAATATTTACAGGAAAAAAAAATAAAATAAATATATATATATATATATTTAATTTGTCATGCTATGTTGCCACTGTACATGGTGAAAGTAAGCCACAGCGTCCACATATTCGTTATGAACACAGAAGTAATCAATTCAGGTTTTTTTGGCACCCAACGTGATTAATGAGTGTTGTTATAAGGTTGTTCAATTAACCTCAAAGACTCAAACTGGACATCAATGTTTTACAATAGTGTAGCAATGTCTACTCGTGTGGTCTTCAATGGTCCTATCACAACCCTCTTAGAACCATAATCAAAGCATGTCATTTAAATTTGAACGGGAGCAATTGTAAAACATATATGAAGATTCAGCCAAGTAGACCAACAAAATATAATAATCTTAAAATAGCTGATCCATTAAAAAAAACAAAAAGTAAATGTCTTTATCCTATGTAGGTACAAACTTTGAACATTAAAATCAGAGTTATCCATCCACCAAAAATGCAATGGTACATCTTTTTCTTACATTCTGGAATAAGAATTAATCTGGGAAGTCCTAGAATGATCACTTGGGATACTAGAACGGACTCCTAATGCTTCCACTTTGTAGAAGACAACATTTCCCATGGTTCAGACCACAGGATGAATTGCAGTGTTGAGCTAATACAGGGGTCAGGGAACTTTTTACCTTTTACCCCCAAATATATTTAGATACGCCAACGTTACACCCTTGATTTGAAAGTAAGGAAATCATATATTATTAATTATTAGAATTCAAAATTTTATTGAATCTATTCAAAATTTCTTTGAAAGCTTCAACTTCAAAACTTCAGGTTTTGGAGAAATTATGTGGCTTCATTTTTGATACAAGAGCATCAATATTGGGGCATTTTGATGTCAGAGCAATTTGGATATAGTCTTCAGCGTCCAATCGATTTCTCTGCTTTGTTTTTATGTTCGTTAGAGTGGAAAATCCTTGTTTGCAAAAGTAGGCTGTTGCAAAAGGCAGCAAGTTTTTGACTCCTCCTCATGTGCAATTTTGAATGCCTTTGAAGCTGCTGACATCCAAAAATATGACAGATCTGCTTTGTTTTCAAATGCAATACGTGCTTCATTATTGCATCGCAGCTCAAGAAGTGCCTCTGCCAAACCCTTGAGGCTCTTCTGGTACAACAACAATTTCACATATAAAGGTGTCTAGAATCCAGCTGACAGCATGTGAATCGATAGCAATACCCCCAGGAATTAAATTATTATCCCATTTGGGGTCATTTACCCCTGTTCCCTGACCATTGAGCTAATAAAAAATAATTTACAAAAATTCCCTCTTACCACACTCATATGTGCAAATGCACATATGAAGTGTTTGGAAAAAATTCAGCACTTTAAAATGAAAGGGTTACGAATGATTTGCCCGCTATAATAACCTGCCAGTCTGGGTCTATGAGTGTTTTAATTAACAATGTCAAAATATCTAGCACAGTTATCATTCTTTGTGCTGTTCCGTCTAGTGCAGATTCCTGATTTATATCATTAAGCAAACACTCACTAGAATTGCATGGATGAGGGAGGAAATTAATATTATAAACCTGTCATAAAATATTTTAATCGAAAGGAAGCCAGAGATTCTAATGTTTTGCATGGCTGAAATGAAATTATCTAATTCTCCACAGGATTTACCATACTGTGGCTTTAATATGTCCCAATCTTTAGACTTGCAATTATTAAAGACTCCATTCAAAATGAACCTTTTAGGCATATTCACACATTCATCATATGATAATTACCTTGTCCACGTAATTACACAGTTAGAGTTTTGTCATGTAAATTTACAGCTGCTGAAGTTGATACATAAAGGATCTATTTCTGTCAAACTTTTATCCATGATATCGATGACAGCAAGATTGCGGAACGTGTTGCCTAAACTGTTGCAGAGGTACATCTGTAAAGAACGGGTTACCCCAAGCAGACTCTTAAATGCTGTCAAAATAAGGATGAATGCTTATTAATTATAATTGGACTCTTTCATTGAAGGTTCAGAAATCCGCCAATCAGCTTCCGTTATTGGTGACAAACGGCCGCTTTTTGCGAATTTATACACCCAACCACATATATGTGCAACTTTAGCATTCAAATGCAGATGACAGCTTAGATTGTTCTTCCTCTATACATGCATTCAATTGTAGGCTAGTCAATCAAAATTATTGCTTCACTGACAGATTTCTAATAAAAATTTTAAAAAGAATATCCCAATAATATGGCTGTTTGTTGATTCGTTCTAATTTACGCTGCTGAATACTTCAGAAAAAATAGTTGTATCACAAACTGAAAATAATAGGATTCTCAAGTCACACAACTGAATGAAAATTACAATAACCCTTCAAAATGATTCACACTAATAATTGGGTCATTGTATGAATCCTATATATATATATATATTGTATGCTTGTGGACAGGGCCCTCTTACCTCTCTGTCTGTATTACCCAGTATTATTTTATTACAGTGTTTGTTCTCAATTTTAAAGCGTTACCGAATTTGCTGGTGCTCTATAAATAAATGATGATGATGAATGCAATGATTTCATTGGCTATGTCTTGATGTTATTGATTGAATAATTTAAATAATTAATATAATTGGCTATGTCTCCCAAGTTATGAACTGGATCAATTAAATGTAATATGCATCCACATTAGAAAATAGAATTTGATGGCAAAATACAACCACGAAGGCCCAATTTTATACCTAAAACCTCCGATCCTATTTGACCTTTTGCTTTTTCCAGATTTAAATTCTGTTTCCGCATTAGCCCCTTCCACCTTGGTTGGTTTTATCTACTACACTTTGAGTAAAGTAATTCTTCATTGAATGTGTATGTTTTCTTGTTCTGATACTTTTGTGCTTACCTCCTTTACCTTGTTTAAACCCTTGATAAATTTGGAAGCTCCTATCATATTGCCCATCACCCTTTTCGTCCCCTATCTTTACATATTAAGATCCTTTAGCCTTTCCTGGTAATTTTTGTGACGTAGACCATTCACAATTTCTTTAGACAATCTAATTTATTGAAGTCCTTCTAGAGTTATGGCCTCCGCAAATGAACACATTAGTTTAGGTGACGTCTCAACAATGACCTATATCAGGGGTTGGCAACCACCAGCACGCGTGCCAGACGCGGTACGCCGACCACTTCTGTCTGGCACGCTGGCGCTGCAGCTGTCGGGCTAAAGAAGTTGAAGATTCCTGAAACGGAGCTGCTGTGCATGCGCAGCAACTCCGTTTCAGGAATCCCCGTTTCAACCAACATTGTATCCATCAGCCACACTTTCATTCAATAACAAGCATCTCAATATACTAGACTTCATGTGGGGCAGTGTCGAAGGCCTTATTATAGTGTGGATAAGTTACCCCTGTGGCTCCACCTTGATCTATTGTCTTAGTCCAACAGTCACAAAAAGGAACAGGTTTGTTTGTGACTGACCCCCCCCCCCCCCCCCCCCAATTGCTGCCCCAATAAACCCATGCTGCTTGGAATTTTGTATCTAGCTAAAGAGGTTTTCATCTATAATTTCTTTCAACAGTATTTCCATTCATTCTGAAATTCCTTCTTTTCTATTGACCATATTTTTATGTAAGTTATCTGTCTTTCTGAATATGTTGGTGCTATAGAGTCATGCCCTATAGATCCCGTATACAAAGGGGAACAATTTATTTTTTCCTGACTTACGCTACTTGTTCATAATGCACCTGTTATCAGTGCTTTGATCGATTATGTCTCCATGTTACTGATTTTCCTCCAGTGAATCCCCTTTTCATTGGGACTGTCTTGTGACAGCCATGCAAGGCATGGAATGCAAACCCCAGATATATGTAATGACTATTAGAGATACATTGTTGAGATTTCTGTTTGCTTCAACTAATCCTCTCTCCCACAATTAAGCTACCATTCCTCTAGAATTTAAACTCTCACGTGCAAGTGTTCTCTACTGTGTCTCGTCTGTCTACCTTGTTTGCCCCCTGTGTGATCCTAAGATGAATTATTCGTGTGACCGCTACACTGATTGCTTACTGATAAACACGGCATTCACACTAGTTTTTTGGCTACCTGTAATCCCTCTGACATTACTCAAACTTGTTTCTTTTTTTACCACATATCTGCTATTATTGTTGATTGTATTTTGTTGTTATATTTACGTGTGTTCATATATTTGTTTTGATGTATTCGTGTGTGTATATATATCTAATATATAAATGCTTAGTGGCGTCTGTGTGTGTAAAAAAAAAAAACCAAGTTGCAGCGCCACCTGCTGGGCAGAGTTATACACTAACCTACTAAATTTTTAGTATGTGTGGGAAAAAAAATTCAAAAAGGGCTGAAATTTGGTAGGGCTCAAACTCATTTTCGTGAGGTAATTTAACCTCATGAACACACATGTGTAGAGGCGTGCGTTAGAGTGTGTGTGTGTGTGTGTGTGTGTGTGGAAAAAACTATTTTCTCAGAAAGGGCTCATCCAATTGACTTGAAATTTGGTATAATGACATTATTTGACAAAAAAATTAGAATAGTCAAGTCAGTTAACTTCCATCATCCCCCCTTCCCCCCGTGGGAGGGGTAGTAAAGGCTAAATTTACGAGTTTAGGGGTCAAACTCATTTTCGCGAGGTAATTTTACCTCATGAACACACATTAAAATGGGCGCTTGCGTCGGGAAGTAACGCTCTTCCCCTGAGGAGGCCTGGGCTAGGCCCAAATGCATGACAAGAACCTTTTTAAGAAGTATCTTGATTTGACTAGAATGCATGAGTATCATGCACGGGTTAACTTGTATATAATATACAATAATAATAAACAATAATGATAGCCCTAAAGATGTTCCCAGCAGCTACAATAGTAGGTGAGGTCCATGACCAACAGGTTACAAAGTTGTTAGGCAGAGGCAGGTGAATAATCTGATCAATAATTGGGAAATTCATCAAGTTTCAGTGGTCAGAACAAGCAGAGATCTGCAATGAGCACTTGGACTAAGGCTAGGTGCACACTGAAAAATTTTCTGACCGGCGTGTTATCTACAATTTTACTAACAGCTGAAGGTCCGATCGCTCGGGTGAATCATGCATACACACTAACACAATTTACCTTCAGATCTGTGCTCTTCATCAGGTCCTCTAGTCGTTTAGACAATGACCGGACAAAAGTCACTCATTCGTTGATTCCTGTCACACTGATTAAAACCGCCTTGTTTATAGCTATCCACATTTCCTTACGAATTTCGTTAGCTTCTTTTGACTCTGAAACAAAATTTTCAGTCTCAGAATAAGCGAAAAAACTATTCCATCTACAGCACTCTATACATCCAGTCATTGGGACATGTTCATTACCAGCATCGGCTGAAAAGACCACGAATCTGTAAACTCTATGGAGATCGTGAGTGAGTACACACAACCTGATCGGAAGGTGATTGGAACGGGATTATTAAACCGTACAATCAACCAAATGAAACAACCATAGGCAATTTGGAATGACTGTCGTTCATCCTGTGATTATACACACTAACGCAATATGTAACGCAGTGTGTACCTAGCCTAATAGTAAGAGACAGTCCCTGTCAACGGACTCTCTGAACAAGCACGCTGATACCAAAAGTGACATTAGACGGGATACAACAGAAGAAAGCATAGTACTGGTAAGAAGCAGATAGAAATGTAACTTGCTACCAACAGCAGGAAGCCTGGCTTTATGAAGGCTGCTGAATGAATAGCTGCCACCTGGTGATTTTACATTACAAGCAGGTGATATGAATTGACAGCATTTTCACAACAAGATGAGAGATAGAGTCCACTTACCGCTGCAGAACACAGATTACCCAACTCCTGTTACACATATTTTTATTGCAGCCAAACAGACAGAGGAACAAAAAAAAAAAGTCAATATTTTATTTAACATGCAAAAAGAAACCACTTTTATTTTGCATAAGTAAAACTTTCTAAGTATTTAAATGTTTTACGGGTGAATGATCTGATTGATTTACTAATCTTCTTAGACGCGTCCAAAGGCCCCTCTCTCCGGCAACCCATCCTGTCCCCTAACTTTATTGCCTATTCCTTGAGCAACGGCGGATTGGTAAACAACGTTTGATTCCGCTTTGATAGAGGGGTTTTTGAGAAATATATGCCGAGGGAGATACCAAGATCATCACAGGATTGACAATTGTTATAAAAAAAAGCACCAAGGCCTGAAGATTAAGAAGAAAGTTGGTGCTTGTCATATTCAGCGCTGTGAAAAAAGGACAGCTCTATCTGTGACAGAGTTTTTTTTTTAACTTACTCGTGAAGTGGTTTTTTTTTTTTTTGCTACTTCACTGAAACCACAATAGTTTTAGACAAATCCCTTTATGTCTTCAATTGAAAATGACTCATCCGTTAGACTCTGGAGTAAAGTTGATCACAGCGCTAACAATCGTAGAGGAACAAACAGACGTGGCGACTGTATCCCAACAGCTTGTTAATAGTGCAAGCAGAAACACTCTTGAGACGTACTGGAAGCTAATTGCAAATATATATATATATATATATATATATATATATATATATATATTTAATTATTATTATTTATTTTTTTTTTGCAGTGTAAATATTCCTTTGTTTCTGTTGCAAAGTCCAGATAACAAAGGATTGAGTGATCGGCTTTTGTAGTTGGCAGCTGTGGTTTGAGGGGCTAGTCACAGCGGGAACGGTAATCCATCCTAGGAAATAATGTGCGTTGAAAACAGCGGAGAGCCAGACAGATAAGGGGGGGCACATAGAGGCACAGGAAGAGGAGAAAATAAAACTATGAGATCTATTTACCGATGTCTAAAGTGCAGCCAAAAAGTTGTTCAACTTCTGAATAACCGGACGGCCCTTTTAAGACCTTATCGGTGAACACCTTCAAAGGAAGCACTTAAAGACACATCACCCAGATTTACCAGAAGAATAAATAAATTGTGTTTCAATAAAACATAGTAAGGTTGTAACAGAGGATAGTTTCTGCAGACTATAAGTTATGCTGCTCATTGCATATTTTTATACATAATTGCAACCATATTCATTGATCTGAATAAAACCGGTTGCTTTGACATATTACAGAACAGCATTCCATGGAATTTATTGTCTATAAGTAGAATTTGGACGACGACGGTCAATACATTCTTCTGAGTAATGCAGGGAGCCGCACAATGTAAAACATTTTACAGCAATCCTTCTACTTGGTACATTTTCAAACTCCCTTCATTACTCGTTAAACCCCCCTAATAATAGTACAGTCCAACAAAGTCACATGACTTTGTGTGCCGGCTTCTGTATTGATCGTTGTTCTGAAAAGTCCTCTTTTCAAAGCTTCGCTGTTCCCATCCTATCGTCATTGCCACCTTATCAAGTCGGGTAAGTCCTTCTCGCTCTACTCCGAGTCGGGGACACGTACCCCACCCCTTCAAGCACATGCCCAAAGATGATTCATGGTCTTCTGCTTTTACCAAGGGAATACGTCAACATTAAAACCTTGCCACAGTTTCCTTTCATGTTTTCTTTTTACTTAGGAGAACAACTGTTCTCTTTAATTTTAAAATTTCAGTTCATGCTCCTCACTGACTATTTTGCACCCCCCAAAATCTTACACCCTAGGCTGCAGCCTAGTTAGCCTATTTGATAACCAGGCCCTGGAAATTCCCCTGTCATTTTTGTTCCAACTGGAATTCTGCTAACATTGTTGTACTACCAGAAACCTCCCTCATTAAACCACAACAACTCCGTAGAATGGTGAAGATTGTATCAACGGAACTTTCCAACCCTTTGAAACGACCTGTTCGGTTTCACTAATCTCCAGTCACCAGCTTTAAAATCCCCCACATTGGAAGCTGCACTACATCTTTGTACCTTTGAGGATCACAAAGTTGGATTACGGCACTGATGAGGACAAAAGTCCTTGAATTTCTGCAAGAGAAGAACCACTGCTGTGGAATTTGTAACCGGCGCATTTTTTTTTTAGCGAATTCCTTTCCGTCCTCTGAGTCAATACAATAAAAATGGCAATTTGAAGATGCATACAATGGTTTGAGTTAACGTTTATTCAGATAAAAAGACTTTGTTATATTGTGAATCTGTTAAGATTGTTAAGTGGTTTCAGAGAATGGTTTTAATCAGTTTCTCCAGTGAATTTAGTCTTCTATTGTCGGCGGAAGACTGTAAACGCACAAATATGCAATCATAAGCCAATCGTATATCGCCACCAGCCTGATCAAAATCCATTCAATCTTGGCCTATACTGACTCGTGCATGTTACAATATTGTGAAAATCTGGTCAAAAATGTTCAAACAGAATGGATAATAGCTCGTGTCCAGCTCAAGTGTAAAGCAAGTTGTATGTATGACATGGCCTTCAAACTGAGATAGGAGTTTGTCTCCAAGGACTCTGCATTGTGTGCATACATGCGTGTCGATATATTGATAGCAATGAAAAAGACGGCGGCAAAGTTTTGAATTTAGCCGCAGAACAGGCAGTTTTGCAGAGGTGCAAATGTCCTGGTGATTACGTCTTTGGGTTATGATTTTGCTTCACTGTTCCACTGTATGGCATTCCGTACTGTATTTGTACATTCGTCATCATCATCATCTATTTATATAGCTTCACCAATTCCGCAGCGCTGTGCAGAGAACCCATTCACATCAGTCCCTGACCCATTGGAGCTTACAATCTAAATACCCTAACATACACACACAGAAAGAGAGAGAGAGAGAGACTAAGGTCCATTTTAATAGCAGCCCATTAACCCACTAGTATGTTTTTGAAGTGTGAGAGGAAACCGGAGCACCCAGAGGAAACCAACGCAAAAACGGGGAGAACATACAAACTCCACACAGATAAGGCCATGGTTGGGAATTGAACTCATGACCCCAGTGCTGTGAGGCAGAAGTGATAACCACTGAGCCACCGTGCTGCCCACAACATTACGCCTTTTGCAGAATTTATAGTATATTATTATCGTTGATTTGTAAGGGAGAGTGGGGAAAACAGGACATGTATAAGACAGAGACCTACAAAACAAATAAAATAAATGCAGACATGAAAGTCAAGGGCAGGGAGGACCTTGCTCATTAGAGAACTAACATTCTAATTGGAAGAGGGCGCAGCTGACACAAGCGGAGCGAGTGTGGCTTAGAGTGGAGACTGGGACGGTTGTGATGGTGCATTAGTGTGAGTATTAGAGTAGGGTAAGCTCTATAAATAAGTCTGGGACCACAATGGTGTCAATTAATTCTGTTCTGTGGCGTGATTGGGGAATAATAAAGTAACATGCTATGGAGAACAAAAATGATGTTGAGGGAATGATGAGGAAATATTGTGCATAACACTTAAATGCAAAACTCCGCCTGAGAGTATCGCACAATTCCACAGCCATGAGAAATGAGACGACTAATCAATGAAACAGTTTGGAAATGTAACTCGTCTCTCTAATATTTACCGTGTGCTCATACCTGACCGGCAGGGAGTCATCAGTGCATTAAAGTCCACATTCCCAAGGTCGCCGTAGGATGGAGATAGAGCAAGCCTCGGAAAGTATAAAAATTAAGTTTACTAGGAAAAACAAACCAATAACCATTTTTGGCTTTGGCGAGCCATTATCAAGCATAAAAATGGCTGACCAATGCCGGAACGGGTCACTGGTTGTGATATTTTTCAGTGTGACTTAATTAACCTCAAATTTGATCTCTACACTATATCTTTGGCTTAGTCCTTGCCCGTCTCATGGTTTAATACATGACTGTGAACCTTATTACTCTGAGAACTAATGAGCAATTGTTGTTCTGTTTTTACAATTACCAAGGATTAACCGTTTGTAGTCAGATGATTTGTACTGCTAGTGTGTTTTATAACAGCAACTCCCGAGATTTTAGGACTGTTTTCATACTTCCAGTGCAAAATAATTCAGTGAACATTTAGGGTCACTGGGCCTCATTTAGAATTAGGCGCCAATCCGGTTAAAGGGTGCAAATTTGCCCCTGGACAAAGTGGGCCTGATTCGTTAAGGGACGCATACTGAGCGCAATGTGCGTTAGTATTACAAAGAATTTTGACAAGGATCAAATCTGAAAATACGTGTGGTGGGGAGAGCATGGGGGGTAGGTCTGCTCTGCTCCAGCAGACAATAAACTGCAGGATACGTCCAATACATATCTACTATATAAATGCCTAGTGGCGTGTGTGGAAAAAAAAAAGCCAAGCTGCAGCGCCACCTGCTGGGCAGAGTTATACACTGACCTATATATTTCTTGAAGGAGAAGTGACAGTTTGGAGTGGTTGGTGGTTGCCGGGGGTGACAGTGGGGAGTTTTTAACACCTTAAGTAGCTTGATGAAGGATGTGGCGATGAAGATGAAGGATGAGGTGATGGAGAAAAATGATGAGGTGGTGACATGTGGACAAAACCACGTTAAAAAAGGGCGCTTGCGTCGGGAAGTAACGCTCTTCCCCTGAGGAGGCCTGGGCTAGGCCCAAATGCATGACAAGAACCTTTTTAAGACCTTAAGTAGCTTGATTTGACTAGAATGCATGAGTATCATGCACGGGTTAACTTGTGTGAAATATAAACTCACAAAAGAATGTACAGGGAAAAAAGTTATTCAACTAATGTCACCTGTTAATCATACATGCTAACTCTCCCGGAATGTCCGGGAGACTACTGACTTTTGGGTAGGTCTCCCGGGAGAGCTGGCGTTTCTCCCGCATCTGCCCACTTCACTAAATTAGAGCCGGGATGTACAGGCGGAGGCGACGGGGCTTCGCGATTTGCATCATTTTGTCCCCGCCCCCAGGGATATAATGCTTGTTTGGCGTCTTTTTACCACTGTAAAAAAAGACCCAAAACAGACAGACATTATGTCACCGGGGGGCAAAATGACCCCTCAGCCCATACACCCCTTGTGCCCTTCAGGATCTCCCGGACCCGGCCAACATAAGGTTTGTTTTTACAATTTTTTTTTATCATCAAATACATTTATTAGGATGTTTTTAATGTCTCCTGTACATAAAAAAAAAACAACATTTTTACAGTTGCTCCTGATTGTAAACACATGTTCTAGCATGTATACACAGCTGTCATCAATAGTAATTATAGAAATTACAGACGATAGTTAGTGACCTTTGTGCTCAAAGATTAATTGAACATTGCTGCGTCATGTGATGTATTGTCTGGTTTTGGACAAGCGCGGAATAATTGTGCGGATTATACGCACAAAATCGCCGTTTACATCCCTTAATGGATCATCATCATCATTTCTTTATATAGCGCCAACATATTCCGTAGCGCTTTACAATTGGGGACAAACATAGTAAACTAATAAACAAACTGTGTAAAACAGATAAAGACATCCACCTTGTTGTGTTGTAAAGGGTGCAATTCAATTTTTCTTACATGTATGGAAAATTCAGGCTGCTTTTGCATGTAGCACGCATATTGGACAGCTTTTATAAAAGCTAAGATATAGAATTGATTTAGGACGTGCCCCTCTCCTAAATCATTATAAATTTTACCCACCCTGCAGCACAAGATAGTTTTGTTAAGGTGCAAAATTGCACCATTTTATGTATAATTAATTTCCTAAATAAATAGGTTGTATGTTTGCGAGAGAGACACACTGAGCTATGTGCATCAAAGCATCATGGGAAAAGAGCGGATTCTTTTCATGTGTGCTGGAAGTGGAAGCTTTGTACAGATGGATAGAGTTTCATAACAGATGACTGTGCAGAGGAAGAGTAAAGAAGAGAACATTAGATCTGCCACACCAAATTGGCTTTCCCAAGCTGTTGAATGAATGGTAGATTTTACCATTACCGTTCTTTATGGAAGTCTGCGGGCTTTCAAAGGTTTTTACTCATGTCTGTTGAAAAATGAAAGTAATGGGATGGAAAGAAGAGTCAGCAAGCAGGAGACAGGAGATTGTTTATATAATTATTATACTTGCCGTAAAGCATAGACTGAACATATACACATTAGCTTAATTAACATATTGTTATTTTGACTATACGAGGGATGAATGGACAGTTATATCAGGCAGAAAGACTAAACATTCAAGGATAAGTCAATTTTTTTTTAATTTACCTGATCTACATTTAATCAGCCAAAAGGGTCAATTTATATAACTTTGTATTTGTTAGATACACTCTGCAAGAGAATGTATCTATACTTGCAGCCGAAGAAATTTTCTTTTGAGGGGAGGGCGATGGTAACTGGTCATTTGTGAGTTCCATAGCAAATTTGTGTAAGGCCCCCGTATAGCACCTAATAAAGAAAAACTCACACATACATGGAGGCCCCCGTCAGGCGTGGGACCCATAGCAGCGACACCCGCTGCACTTATGGTAGTACACCCTTGGTCCTACAAATATAACCACACTTTTCTTTATCTTTTGATTGGAAATGTAGTTGGTTAGATTCGGGTGTGGTCTGACTGGATCAGAGTGGGCCTATTTGCATCTGGAAAGGGCCTAAATGCTCCATTTTTTTTTTTGCTTACATTTTTTTTTATCTTGAATGTTAGGATAGATATTCTAGATATTTTGTTGATGGTGACATTAGGCTTCTGGGAAGTCGCTCACTTTCATGAGGAACGTACTTGATGTGTTAAGAGGGGATATGATATTAGTACATCTTTGGGAAATATCCTGGTTTGTGTGAATACAACAAATAAGGGGGGTACAGTTAAGAACCAATAAGTGTATCCTGACAGGTAATGCCAGGGGAATTTTAAGAAATGAGTGGACTTGTGTGCAAGATTTGTGCATGCTCCCCCCATATGGATATCCCTCAACCTTTTTTATAAGAAGAATCAGGACAAAGGGACAGAGAGGGAAGTAGTCGTGATAAAGCTACAAGTAATGGGGCCACATCACTTTGGGTTGTGCTACGTTCTCCATGGCCTTGCCTAGCACTGGTTGTGGACGACTTGTGAGACTAAAGCATAAAGACACTTGCGATCCATTGCCCCATTCTGTGTACTGAACTGTCCACGTCTGGCTGCTTTACAGTTTATTGTACTTTGTGGTCACATGCCTTAATTAACGTACATTATTATATTCCATGCGTATCTATGCTACTTGTTCTACGTTAGACAGATTTTTTTACTTGAGTGTCGCTAGGTGGAGCAGTTGATCAGAGATAAGACAGAACAAGTACCTGGGCTTAACAATGTGTCATCTGGCCAATAAGATTATTGCAAAATAATACCCTGGGCCAGACTCCTAGGCACCATCTGCACAGGGACCCAACGGCCCTCAGCCCACCAGGAGGAGGACACATCAGAGTTAGCACTATTAACTTCCCACCTATTGCAAGCTGCCCCCCCCCCCTCCATTAGCTCCATCATCATGGGAATAATAAAGGGTATATAACCTGTGCCTTCGGACTGAGTTGGGGTTGTGGATTTGTAACTAGGGACTGCGCTTTCTTCACATGTGTGCACTGTACTTGTAACTACCCGTCTGTATTACCATCTACTCAATAAACCGTGGTTTGGTTGCAACCATCTGCCTAGGTGATTTTCAAAGAACCCACCAGGGCGTACAGTCCTCACAGTATGGTTTACCCAAATTACCAGTATGATTAGTTAGATTGTGACTACAACAAATAAGGGCTGTACACTAAAGAACTCGTACATATATCCAGACAGGGACATTTTAAGAAATTGTTGGGCCTGGTACATGTGACAGTCCTACAATCAGGACAGTGATCAGTGTCTTCTGCTGCTGGGGATGAAGATGATGTCTACATCTCTGTTGCTGCTTAGCTGGATCCTGGAATGTTGGGACCCTGGAGAAGATATAGGTATTAATCCACAATGATTTATTGGCCCCTACAAAATTTTAATAGACCTCATCAACCCCAAATTACATTAATAGCTCTACATTTAATAAAGAGAGACCCCATATTAATCTGATATCCCTCACCAGCTGCTACATTACATGAATAGACCCCCACATTACATTTCCCAAGCAATAAATACATTTATATGATAGCATGATCAATTTTTTTTTTCATATGTCTGGTAGTGCTCGGCCATCCCTCTTCATCCACCTCACTTATTAGTCATCACATTCTACCACACCACCCATCTTCACTATCTCCCTCACATTCATTCTAATTTCATACCTCCACCAGTTATCCTATGTCTATCCCCATCACCCCTCTTCATCTCCCACTCACACCCACTTACCTTTAAACACACACGGGGGGTATTCAATTGTCAGCGTTAACGCTGAAAAACGAGCGCTCAAAAAATATTACCGTTTATACGGTAATATTGTGCGCGAAAAGCGTTAATACGGTAGTTTACTCGCAGAATTTCAGCTCGCTGCTCAGGGGGCTGCGAGCTGAAATTCCGTGAGTAATTACCATATTAACGGTAAGATTTTTTGAGCGCTCGTTAGCGTTAATGCTAACAATTGAATATGCCCCACAGGGTCTGATTCAACGCCATCATTTTTGTGTTTAACAAGAGCATGCAACTTGTCCACTCATATTTAAATCCAAGCGTTACAGATACGTGACAATTTGAATATGGGGTAGAAATGCACTTTATATAAACAATACTTGCAATACGTAGACACACAGAATGAAATATACGCACATGCTTAGGTACAGTAATTTCACATCAGAACACACATAACTTTTACTTGATCAAAGTTAGCGATGGGCCTACCCCAGGGTGGGCCCATGACCCATGGTGCTGGTGCAGGGCCCCTTGACTCATAGGCCCGTGTGCAATGCATACACTGCACCCATTATAGATACAACAATCTGCCCACCCAACATCCTTAAATTGGAAGTCACCCTCTCCACATTCCAAAGCTGCTCTCCTTTTCAGCCTTGAGAATTCTGACAGTGTCCTGCAAAGCGGAACTGATGGGAGGTATATTTTAATTAAACAATTATGTAAATCAGGGAACAACTAGTAAAGCTTAACTCGGACATAAGCCAGCTCTGTGCCCAGGAAACGGCTTCCCAATCTGGCACTTCGGTGGTCATTTTCTAAGCAGGGCCAGGGCTGGTTGCCCTCTACCTTTGCCTGACTACTTTTGCTTATTTAAAATTAAGAGATTAAAATATTCACTGTAAGTATAGAAGAAATAACATACAGATTATAATAATAACATAATAAACACATAAGATCTAAAAAAAAAAAAGAAAATACATAATTGATGTACTTTGCAAATTAATTACAGACAATAATATTGAAATTGGAATATGGTTGATATACCCAGGATTTATTAAATTACGTTAAATTACTTTCAAAACAAGATTATGTAATGTATTAGAGTGAGTATTAAATAAGGTAAAGTAAATGCCATAAAATAGCGAATTTGTGTTTAGAGTTAGTCCCTATTTATCACATTTACTTCTGAACTACCTAGTTATCTGTAGTCCTAAAACCGCGCACAAAATACGCTTTCTATGGCGCTACATCTAAAGCTTTCTTTTTTGCAGATAAGTAAAATTATTTATTTTAGAAAAGTATGAATGTGTAGCCCCAGCCGATCTTGTGTAAGGAAAGAAGGTGTCAGTTTGTATAAAGATAAGGATATTGCTATAATTATATGTGACCTGCATCTTGTAAATGTCCCTGCTGTTTATGCAAAACAGGAACACTTTCTAAAAGCACTGTTTAGAGAAAAAAAAGAAACCGCATGCAGGGGCAATGGTCTAATCTCAGCTAAAACTAAACACTGGAGATTAATTTATTGATCAACAGGAGCTAAGAAAGTCATTTGGGGACAGGGCTCCCAGATGAGATGAACTGTGAATTAAATGTTTATTTATGCTCCTTAAGTGTATAATGTAGAACACTTGAAGGAGAAATGTATAGGATCAGGATCTCTCTCTAATACTTCTATGCAGAATGGCAATTTATTTTACAGTCTCTTAATCCAACAGAAAGTCACTATTCATTGGGTATGCCAGGGTAACCAGTACAGACTCTGTGACTTGGTGGTTAGCACTTCTGCCTCGCAGCACTGGGGTCATGAGTTTGATTCCCGACCATGGCCTTATCTGTGTGGAGTTTGTATATTCTCCCTGTGTTTGCGTGGGTTTCCTCCGAGTGCTCCGGTTTCCTCCCACACTTCAAAAATATACTGATAAGTTAATTGGCTGCTATTAAATTGCCCTTAGTCTCTCTTGGTCTGGGTGTGTATGTTAGGGGATATAGATTGTAAGCTCCAATGGGGCAGAGACTGATGTGAATGAGTTCTCTGTACAGCGCTGCGGAATTAGTGGTGCTATATAAATAGATGTTGATGATGATGATAGTGGTTCATCATCATCACCATTTATTTATATAGCGCCACTAATTCCGCAGCGCTGTACAGAGCACTCACTCACATCAGTCCCTGTCCCATTGGGGCTTACAGTCTAAGTTCCCTAACATACACATAAACACACACAGACAGAGAGACACACAGACAGACAGAAACAGACTAGGGTCAATTTGATAGCAGCCAATTAACCTACTAGTATGTTTTTGGAGTGTGGGAGGAAACCGGAGCACCCGGAGGAAACCCACGCAAACATGGGGAGAACATACAAACTCCTCACAGATAAGGCCATGGTCCGGAATTGAACTCATGACCCCAGTGCTGCAAGGCAGAAGTGCTAACTACTTAGCCACCATGCTGCCCCTAGTGGTTAGCAATGTTGGCTCACAGCAGTGGGACGTTGGGATTGAATTCAACCAAGGCGCTATCTAAGGGGAGTTTGTGTGTTCTCCCCTTGTTTGTCAGCCAAATAATCACTGGATGGGGAGTTGGCTACTAAATAAATTGGTTCAGCGCTGCGGAATTAGTGGCGCTCTATAAATAGCTGATGATGAATGAATGAATGAATGATTTGTCTGAATTTGTTCTAATCGGACAGCATTGGAGTAAATTCTCCAACTATGTAAGTAACCCTATAATGATATTTTTCACATAATGACTGGAACAGTTTTTGTATTTTCAGTGTGTATTTCATCAGAAAAAATACAATTCAATTGTGTAGTTCACGTCACCGTATTTCGAACGCTATGTCATTGTTCTTAGAATGCAGCTTGTTCTGTTTCTCATCCATCATTGAACAGTTTTCCATTTAATGATTTGGAGGTTTGTGAAATCCTTATATAGAAAACATTGCTGGCCCAATCCGCATTTCGACCAGGCAAAAGCCTGTGGTGTCCGATTGTATGGGGAGCCCCGGTGACATCCGGTTATGTCAGAGCCAGATTAAAGGGGGGGAGGGAGGGAGTCCCCTGCTATCAAAGGGCTCCCCTAATATTCACAGTCCTTCCCTCCCATCTGTCCTCCACAGTGGGGGCTTCACTCAGTGTCCTGCCTCACACTGTTGTAGGATGGATGGGGAACTCTGCTTTGCGATATGAGATAGTTTTCCGGTAGGCACGTACCTAATGTGATGACATGCACGTGTAACTTGATGATTAGCGCGTACATTAGTGTGATGTAATAGGTGTCCCATGCTTGGGCCGGGCCCGGATGAAACATCACCCATTAACATATTTTGACACATTTTCATGTGTTTAACAAACAAATACAGTAGATGTGGATGTAGACTATTTTTCATCGGAAGCGCCATCTGTCCTGGTCTTGCGAGACTAGTGATTAATGTTTTGCCAAGTACAGTGCAGTACAAATTGTGTGCACTATACAAAGTGTGAACTTATTGCTGCTTCCTACTTACTCTGTTAAGCTTAGAAAGTCATTGTGAAAATGTTGACATGCAGGAAATTGATAATCACTATGGGCCTGAGTCATTAAGGAGAGCAAAGCATAAAAAAGGAGTAACCCTGCACCTGGGCAAAACCATGTTGCATTGGAGGGGGAGGTAAATTTAAAACGTGGGGACAGATTTATAATTGGGGTAGGGCATGACCTATCAACTTTACATTTCAGTGTAAAAAAATAAAACTATCAAGTATTTGTGTGATACATGAAAAAACAGACCGTATTTAACTCATGTGCAAAATAATAAACTAATTTGCACCCCTTGCAGTGCAACATGGCTTGTCCCGGAGAACATTTACTCCTTTTTTTTTTGCCTTACTTTCTTTAACGACTCAGGCCCTAAATGTTCAGTCTGTAAACTTTCATCTCCAATTTTGCCATTAAATGGTACATAAAACAAATAAGTAAATTTAGGAATAATACGACTCCTTTGTCTCAACGAATGGTGCAGTTCAGCACTTAACCAACAAATGTCTTGGAACATTTGTTTGACACAATTTCTGCTTAATAAAAAATACAGAAACTGCACTGAATATTATTTCAAAGCATAACAGTCCTTGATATAAGGGGGGGGACAGCAGAAAAAGAGAGGGCGGGGACACACAGCAGGAAAGAGAGGGCGGGGACACACAGTAGGAAAGAGAGGGCGGGGACACACAGTGAGGGGGAGTATAGGAACGGATCATAAAAGATCCGCGGCTACAAGCTTGCGGGGGCTGGCGCCACGGAGGAGGGGTCAACCACCATAATCATACCACACCCTAGGGTGGGAAGAGGTTGCCAGGTACCAGGAAATCTACCCCTGGGTGCGCATCTGACATGCTAGCCCACAATCTCTTGATGTGCTTCTTTGTTATAAGAACAGGAGCAAGACATCAACTTAATATTTCATCACCACTGTAAATTCCAGGTATTGGAGCCTATGGTGTACTCCAGCCTGTATGGAGAAGCCATTGAGATTTCCCCGGGGATCTCCCCCACCACGGCGGTTAGCGGTGATGATGAAAGAGGAAATAGATGCTCTGCTCCTGTCACAGAGAAGATGATCTGGTTTCTATGTGAGAGTGATAGGAGGGGAACCTATGTGCCAGCGGAGAATGTGGGAGGTCCCTGGATGCTATAGGGGGACCCTAGCAGACAATACATTTTCAATGGGGATTTTCAGTTAAAACTAGAGATGCTCAGGCTCGGTTTCCCAAGAACCGAATGTACCCGAACTTAGCAGAACTGAATACTGAGCCCGATACATTCGCGCTTTTTCGGATTTGAAAACGAGGCAAAACGTCATTGTGAAGTCATCATGAAGTCGTCGGATCTCGGATCTCACACTGCTGTGTGCCAATGTGTCCTAGATGGGCTAGGAACTGCCGTGTGTTTGTGTCACTGCTCTGTCGCTTACCATCCAGCCAGGTCGCTGCAGTATTTGTTCGAAAGTGTATGAAAATAATATTGTGATCTGTGAGGTGGTCAAAATTGACTGCAAATGACTTGAAATTGGTGTTATTGAGGTTAATAATAATGTAGGAATGAAAAAAGAGCAAAATTATGTGATTTTAGCATATTTTAGGATTTTTTCTAAAAAATCCAAAACCAAAACACACGAGGGCGGGTTTGCCAAAACCAAAACAAGAATCTAATCCAGATCCAAAACCAGTTCACGGGGGTCAGTGAGCATCTCTAGTTAAAACCAAAAACCGTTGAGACAACATTGGGACTGCATTTATTTCATATAACCAAACATATGTACTATATACTGTGGATTGTAATGCATTGGTGTTGTTCTTCTATTACAAATTGATTATTATTATTTACGTCTTGATGCACAGTTGGCCATTTGAGTCTTTTTGTCCCCCTATAATGTAGGTCTTCCACAACCTCTTTAATGTTTAATTTGCATGCTCAACATCTCTGAGCCACCTATAGTCAGACATAACTTCCAATATACACAGTCTCTAACTTTCCAGTTCATTTAGATATCCCGTTCTGTCAAGCAAAACATAATTTCTGCAGGTGTGCTACTATAGCACAGCGCTCGGCCACACCTGTGGTTTTAGGGTGCCAGCTGCATGGTAATATAAATGCAATACATGGGTGAAAATAAAAGAAGAAAATTGTTGTTGTTTTTTTACAGTAATCCAACGTGAAGGTTTCTTGTTTCCTGCTCACAAGATGCAGATATAAACCCTTTATTCCCATGATTCCGCTGTTATTTAACATATAAATAATGCTTCAATAAACCTATGATGGGCATGTTGGGACTTGTAGTCCCACGGCAGCTGGAGAGCCACATGTTTGCCTAAGCTTGCATTAGTATGAAAATGTGTAAAACAAAAAAAATAAAAATGTCTTTACAGGACCACTCAAGAGCTCAATGTATCAAATTATACATGCTGGAGTTATACGCTAAGCCACAAGGCTCTGCATTGAAATCCACATTTGAACCAAAGAGGCGTTAACAAGCTCAATTTGGATTCTGCTGAGATTGCTAGTAAGACGAGAACTCCTGGCCCATATCATATAGCGGCTTCTGTTCTCCCTGCCTGTCGTAGACGGGTCCCTCAATTTTCTCTGGTTCATGGACGTGATTTTCTGCAACATGGAACATTCACCATATGCTGCCTGACTGCCAGCTGACATCAGAACGGTGCAGTAGCACTGTGCGGTCCCACGTATGGCTAATGGCACATGTAAATACGATACAGACCAAGCTGGTTTGTTTTTATGTCTCTGTAGCACTGGGTTAAAGGCCATTAACTCAAATATACTGCTTAAATCGATCATATAGGCTAATTCATTTCATTTATGTTTGTGCAATTCTACTAATGTATTATCAACTTAGAATTCTAGCGCCTGAGGTGAGAAAGACAAATGCCGCCCCCCTAGCCCTCAATTTTAACCAAATGAACCTAAAATTTTCCTAAATTGCGCCCCCTTCAGTGTTGCGCCCTGGGCGGTCGCCCTTGTTGCACACCCCTATTTACAGCCCCTATCATCCCTATCATTTGGTACTACTACCAGAAGCATTTATATCTAGCCCCAGGGCAGTGTTCAGCATTTTGTTACCAACCAATAACTCCTCCTCCTTGCTGTTGATTGTCTTGGCCAATTTTGGGAATATTGCGGGAAACCACTTCTGAGATGCGTATTCACATTGGGCGCCTGCGCTGGTCTGCGCATGCTCAGAAGAGTCCCATGTTCGGCTGTATTGAGACCAGAGCTGGGGGCACCGACTGCCTATTACCCAAATTTTCCATCAAACGTTTGCTTTCATTTTCTAAAATGTACTAGAAAAAATATTACTTAAATCTAATGGGTTGTTATAGATTACGCCACCCTACACCCCCTCCCTCCATCACCACCATTGCCCCTTTAATTCTACTTTAAATAAGGCACATTTAATAACCTGGAATGCAAAATAAAGCACTGTTTTCTCATGTTTTGACTGCTGTACTCAAAATAAAATTGTTTTCTATGGTCCAAATGCTATTTATGTAAAATATTCACTGTAAATAGACTTTTACATTAATCATAATCATCTATTATGTTGGATGCCAGTACTTTGTTGTTGTTTTTTTGTTATGTTCTAGAAAAAGAAAATCACTCTATACCCACTGGCAAATGACCACTGCTTTCTCTCCAGTTCATGTTTCCAAAATCAGTCCGGCGAATGAGCTGAAGGCAAGAAAACATTAAACTAATGTGTGTTCTGCAGCTGAGCTGATGAACAAATCAAAGCAGATAGTCAAACAAAATTACCTGTGAAGGAATGGGGGAGATTTTCAGGTCTTCACAATCATTTTTGTAGGACGAGATATTGCAATGACAGCTAGTATTTTCCTGCAGATGAAAATAAGTGAACCAATCTACATGTCAATTAGCTCTAATATTCTGTGTTATAGTTTTTTTGCAATGGCATCTGGACAATGATATATTATCCCTTAATTTGGGATACATAACTCGGCTTTGTGTTCATCAGAGCAAATATTGCTGTGGAAGTATGAAGTCAGTAATGCCAAAATGATTTAACTGTTGGGCCTCCACAAGGGACAATCCAATCTGCTCTGTAGGCCACAGCCTAGTAAGGTGCTATATTCCTCACCTTCTGCTATGTCACTGCATCACTGTTGCGCTCTGACGTTGTAACATGTGAAGTTACTAGTACCTGTACTGACTATTCTGGGGCTCTCACGGTCATAGCATCTTTCTTTACCAATGTGCAGGAATGGCATAACCCAATAAGAGGCTTTGGTACCTATGGGGATGACTGGGTGCTGCTTTGTAAAGTCTCAATTATATTTGGGACAGCTACAGCGGTACCAGGGGAGCAACTGGCAAACTGGAAGGGGGGATGGTGTGATAACTGTTTATTTGTATGCTAATGTAAGGGCGCCAAGGGTGATGAGTTACCCCACAGGATCACCAACTCTCCTCTGAATCCATCTCGAACTTGGAAATTGAAGAGTATAATGCACTTGGCCAAGGTGAGGAGAGCTGTCTATAACCCCAAAGGCCTGTACCTCCCTTTACTCTTAGCCATGTGGAGAAACAACATGGCTGCTGCTGAGTACCACCCAAATGACCTTGAATGAGGCTCAGCAGACGCTGCATGACCAAGTGTATGGGTGTGGTTAAGTGGTTAGCACTTCTGCCCTACAGCTCTGGGGTCATGAGTTCAATTCCCAACCATGGCCTTATCTGTGTGGAGTTTGTATGTTCTCCCCGTGTTTGCGTGGGTTTCCTCCGGGTGCTCCGGTTTCCTCCCACACGCCAAAAAAACATACTGGTAGGTTAATTAGCTGCTAACAAATCGACCCTAGACTGTCTGTCTCTGTTTGTGTGTGTGTGTGTGTATATGTTAGGGAATTTAGACTGTAAGCTCCAATGGGAACTAAAACGTGTATCTAGGCCCACAACAGACCTGCAAAAGTAAATTCATCACCATGGTATGGGGGAGTTGCCATAAGCTGAATGTGGCCATGCATCTTGATGTATGCCGGGTGAACAAATTAAACGCACTATGTGCCAGCACATTTTACGCTTAGTAAATTACCTTTTATTGTCTCCAAAAGTGCAGCAAACTTGCAACCTGAAATACTATGTACTGCTGTGAGAATTCTAATAATCTGATTGTTATTTGTTGCTATGTTCCTCCCCCTACACACAGACACACAGGAGATGAATAATGAATACTCTGACCCTAGTCAATTACTTATAAAAATGAATAATAATAATGCAAATCCTTCATCAGATTGAGGTGATTAGCTGACGGTATCTGGATTTTTAATAAATTATGTTGTTGGCAAGCCTACAAGATTATTGATTAGCTATTTAAGACGTACAAACCATAAATGCATCAAAACAAAACAAATTTGGTATTTTCTTCAGTATTGAAAAGAAGCCTCAAAATAAAGGCTTAAAGACAAGGTAATTTAATTTAATAGTTAAGATATAGTATAAATGTGTTCTTTGCACTGTACAGTACATCTCAATAACTGGGGAGATATAGATAAGGAATGGCATCTGTTCCTATCCAAAATTGGCATTAGAACTCTGTAGACAGACACGGATTCATTAGTCAAGTAGAAGAATCTAATGATGTCTGGGGATAGGAGCAGGTATCCAGGCACTGGTAGATCTGCTGAATTTCTGAATATTTAAACGTACATAGATTCAACACATAACATGACAGTTCAGTTGGAGAAAGGGTAAATTACACGGTAGCGCTATGATTAGGTCATCGTCTTATTTCTCCAATATATTTATTCTAGGTGAGGCTGATGTGTTATGAAGAGTGAAAGGATGGTGACAGGGCCATTTGGCTTATTGGCAGCTAAGCACTAAACCTGATTGGACTTCTTTCTTAAGAATTAACCGTTATGTTGCAGGATCAGACATCCGCAGGATTCCAACCTGATATAGCTCAGTCAATCCCAACATTCTTACATTATATAAATGCAATTGTTTGGTCATCATTTGTAATGCAGATAAATAATGATAGTTGTCCGAGCGATGGGTCCTATTACGCAGTTATTTTATTTGTTTCTATTGAAAATAATGGGTCAGCACTCAAACTGGCTGCCTCCATAGGCACTTGTTTGCGAAATTGCGATACACTCTGGGGATCATGTAAAGTTGGAAGCAAAGTGCCATTTTCTGCGTATAGGACGCTTTTTTTTTCTGCACACCGAGCGGTAGTTATAGCTTCGGCCATATGTAGGATGAGTCGCATCTTGGGCTTACAACCAATTATTATTGAAGAGGCGGAACCGAGGCAAGAAGGGGGAGTGTAAGTGTTATGGGTGTGTTGGAGCACATGCGCCTCTCCGGACACGGTAAACTTGCGGGTGCTGGACCACTGGCGTAAGTAACGAACTGATAATGATGACGATCAGCTGAGATGCGTCCTCCTTAACATAAACGTGGAAAATGTACCGTTTTTTTCAGACTCAATTGACACCTGCGTTTTAAGCGGAAATTGCATCCAACTCTACATGAGGCTCTGATGTTTACTACAAATCAATTCGATTTGAACCAGTGCCCCTAGAAGGCCCACCTAGGCATACTTCAAAGATCCTGCTTAACACTCCACTCACGGGAGTCACCTTGCAAACTAGGCATGAGTCTACTAGGGGCGCAGGGAGGCAGAAAAATCTGAAGAGGTGCACTGTGCAAAATGGTAATTGTCACATCAAAAACCAACCTCTACCCCTTTACTTGCCCCCTTTTATTACACATTTGTTTCTTCTACAACATTGCCTTAATTATGGCTTAAGTTCATCATGAGAGTGAAGGGACATTGAGACTGCCTTTATTGCATGTGCCCCCTTTCGAGTATTTGGAGATTATTATTATTATTTTTTTTACATTGCTCGGAGTGCGCCTAAAAAGTGCTCCTCTATAGAAGTGCCGAGTATTCACTATTATAAATATAGGAAAAGATTCCTTGTGTGGCAGCTCAAAGCTGGTGCAAAGCGTACTTCTGCAGAGAAATAATGGTTGTGCGCATGGCAAGAAAAACTTTATGCTAAAAAAACAACAGCTCCATCCCTTGATCTCATCCAAAAAAATCTCACTCTGGAAAGTGAAACCTAGTTTTCGCATTATTCCGTTAAACTGTTGCAATGCAAGAGGTGCAAATGTATTTATTTTTAATTGTTTGCATGCAGTGGAAATACTGGCTGATTTTCTATGTAGCACACAAATACCGGACAGCTTGATTTTTACACCGCAATTTAGAGTTGAATTAGGATGCGCACCCTCCCAACTTTAAAAGGGTGCGCTCATTTTAATTCCCCCTCCCTGAAATGCAACATGGTTTAACCAAGATGCAAATTTGCTCCTTGCTTTTCTCCTAAAGCTAAATGAGAGCCATTTTGATATGAAAAACAATTGCACCTTGAATATCACAATTAGGGTAATTTGTGGAGTTCAAGCATATATTTAACTGCTTGTCAGTGCATGTAAGCGATGGGAAATCGTATGCATCTAAGGACAATGTTTAATAAATGAGCCCTATTGTCCCTTACACTTTATTTGGTGACAACCACTTCATGCATTAGTAAGTAAGAATAAAGCCTCATCACTTACTCCCTGCATTTCAATTTGCTTTCTACTCATTTAATAAGCAAAACTATTTATAATGCTTAACGGTTGATCTTCTCACTTATTACATCGCTTCTTACCAATCTAATAAATAAAGAACACGAAACCAGAGCTTGGCAAATAAAGGTGTTTTTTTAACATACAAACATTGTATGATGTAGGAGAAGACGATAATGCTCCTTATATCTCAATATAAATACACGAGGAGCCATTTAACCCGGGCGAACACTTATCTTTAAACTTGGGTATCCCTTATCCCAAGCATCCGAGAACCCGCATCCCTTCTGGGTTGATGGAATACAACCCCCCCCCCCCCCCCTGAAGTCTGCGCTTGTACTAAAACCAGAGCCTGACTTTTTTATTGGAAGGCAGGTGTCACGCCTTTCACTAGGAATATCACTGACTGGTATTAGCGCAACTAAACTGAGAGGCGCGGAGTTTAACGCACCACCAGTGTTCACCAGGGACCCCCGCAAGGAGGTTTGGGCTTTGCTGCGTGTGATGCGCAGGTCGCGGTTCTCCCAGATAGTTACCAGCGCAGTGAATGGAGAGTAGTCAAACAGGCCGAGTCAAAACCAGAGGAGCACAGTACAACGGAGAGAAGGCAAATCGTAGTCGTGAACAGTCCAAGGGTCAAAACCAGTGCGGGCAGCAAAGAACAAGGGATGATCCGGAAGCAAAGTCAAACTATAGCCAAGGAGTCAATACACAGGAGTAACACAGGAACAACAATGCTGGAAGAACCAATACTCTGGCACTAGACATGTGTAAGAGGCTGCTTTATGTACCCTAAAGTGCCTCCTGATTGGGTTAGGGAGATTTTGGCGGTTTAGACATGCTGGCTGCAGACAGGTGAGCAGAGATAGAGTTAGGAGGGCTGCATTGGGCACCAGATCCCTAAACTTATCCCAGAAACCACATGACGATGCATGAGCCAGCCCGTTATTGACACCCAGAATGTGTCTCGCCTGGAACATAATATCAAAAAGCAGGCCATGCAAAACTGGCTTACTTGGCAAACAATTAACTCATAATTAATTTACAACCCAGTTTATTACACCAGAAGATGAGCTGATTGCCCAGAAACCTGGGCACCCTCTACTCAACCGCCATAACAATTGGGAACAACTCGTGTAGGACCAGATCACCAGTCTATCTGGAACTAACCCAATCCCCCAGCCAAGGTACACCCACTATCAAGCAACAGTACATCGGGGCCTGAGTGAATTTTCCGGCTCGACAGGCCACAGCTGATACTTCCTTAAAGTGGTGAACTGCCGACATTGGATACTTATTCGTGTATTGCTCTTTTATTGAGTGAATTTTGTGATAACACTTTATCCATCTTTTCTCCCAAACAAGATTTACAGCTGAGTTTTGGAGAAATCATTTAATACTTGGCAGTGATTGAAATATATGTAACCATTAAACGGAGCTTGTTGTCCTGGACAATAACGGGATTTACAAATACATGATTTGTATTTCCCATTTGGATTTATTGATTGGAATCATTATATTTGCAGCAACATCATATGAGTTAACAACTGTATTATAGATTTTTCAGTGAAGACTACTCTATAAATGTGGACCCACAGAAGAGTAGCAACAAGGACACTTTATTGTTTACAATGTATTTTTAATCGGAAAGTTTCTTAATTGATGAATGAATATAGGTTCGTTCTATCTCCAAGGGTTCCTAGTACTCAACTTTTATACTACTGATGTGTTTAATGTGGTATTTTTTTTTTTATTTTTATGAATATATGTGATTAATTATTTTATTAATTGGTGTCTGTGAGAGACTATCTTTTGATCGTGGTTTTGGACCAGAAGTGTAATAATAGTTTTTAGAGCTGCATTTATTGATTTTGTATTCTGTTTGTGGGAGGAGGATTGCAGCGGCTTTTTTACATCATTGGACTGACTTTAGTGTTTTGCGTGCTCATTTCTTCCTGTACGCTTTTGTGGCGCTTTTTCATCTTTGTCTTCCGTCAAGGTACGGCGCACCACTCACCGACAAAAATACGTCTCAAACCCTACAGCCCCCACAGCATCAGTGAAGAGTTGCAACTCCCTACTGAAAACTAGGGGATCGGGAATCAAAAGGACACCCCATTAAAATCCCTGAGAAAAACATCCCAAACTGCCAAATCCACCAATCTCCTTGGAAAGGGAAATACAGCAGTGAGGTCTGTTAAAACCTGCAGTCGTCCATTCAAACTTACAGCCAAAAATCCTACTCATAGGGTTAAACTGACATGCAACTGAAAAAGGCCAAAAATAGATTGTACTTTGTGCAATATCACCCTTGAGGGACCCCCTAACTTCATCATCGAGTGCACTTTACTGACATTATCGGTGGACAGATCTCGACAATCAAATAAGACCGAGGAGAAATGGGGACCCTCTGTCTTATGACGAGCAATAGGACCCACCAGGGAACAAAGTAGCGCAGAACACAAGGTGTCGGAAAATGTTGAGGACTGGCCAGTCCCCACCACCAGATAATCATCCAATTAATGGGCGATACTGGAAGGACCCGTCCCCATTTCAACACACAAAAGCAGGAAGGGGCGGAATCATTCAAAAAAATGAGCAGGAAAGGGCCCCCCTACCAAAAAACCCTATAACCATTTCCAAAGCAGACACCAACGACTGATAAGACACACTACAGAACCGCTCAGGGATAGTGTCGTTAACCGACCCACCTAGCAGGAAGGTCATGTGCTCTGTCTTATTAGGAACTACCCCCATGGTGGAAATGAAAAAAATGGCCAATCCAAGAACGGGCCACATATACGCCACAATGAGATGTCCCTGCCAACCGTCTCCACCAGCCCCTCTGGAAACGCAAACACTGATTTTAAATTCTTATCTGATGAGACCCGACTGGACTAGGTTGCTGATCTATTTAAGCTCTAGCCTTGCCTAGTAAACAGCGTTTGATATTATTATGGACACTACTTGCTGATTGGACAACAGGCGTCCAATCAGCTTGCAGTAAATACCATATTTATTTAAGTCCCTTTAGCTATTGAGCACTTAAGAGTGCCTGTTACCTTTTGAACGTAGGGGTGAGCTTCCTGGGAACTTTGGGGGACAATGCGAGCTTGGGGACAAGAGTTGGTCTATAGAAAACAAAACTGCACAGAAACCCCCTTAAAATGTATGCTGTTGTAGCTGCTTCTGAAATCAATGGGATATGGAGAGGTGCTGGAGTAGAAGTTATATTTGCATCGGGGTCTCTAGGCTTTAACTTTATCCTCCATGCTTAATTTGTACTACTTTACTTACTTAGATATGGCTGTAGCTTCACCAACCCTAAATTCCAAGAGACTGAATACATTAAATGCTGCCCATTAACGTCTGAGCTGCTTCGACATTGTCCATCAGATTAAATGAAGCGGACACAAACTAATGTAATGGCAGCTCTGCGGGATTTTTCTCCTTTTCCCATCTGATTATGACCACAGAGCCGTACTGCACAGATCACGTGCTCAAGGCAGACGTCCGCTCTTTGCTTTCAGACTTTTACCATTCCAATTCAAGTGCGGATAAATAAACATTTACCTAACGCTTTCTGCAACCGCGTCTATTTTGATGTGTCTCTGAAAAACCTTATCTCGATATGACATGTTCGGGGGAATGGCAATGTTTAAGTAATACTCTGAAATGGAGCTGAAAAGACTTTTTTTTTTTTAAGTTAAAGTAGACATATTTGGAAATCAAAAGCATTTGACCTCTCTTTATTCCTGTTTTCACAGATGACACTTATTCAGCACACTCCCGGTAATACATCTCTTTAGACACATCATGAATCTTGTGAAAGACTGTGATTTGTCCTTCTCTCTCGCATACATTTTACAGCTTCTAAAAAGTGTTTAGCTTAAATAGCCAGTTATACAAAACAGGTCAGATAAAAGTCCTTATCCTCAGTAACACTGTTTCTCCCTCTCAAATTATATTTATTTATATATATCTCTATGCACACTCAGTGCCACTTTATTAGGTACACCTGTGCATTTGCTATTCTGCTCATTAATTCAAATATCTAATGAGTCAATTATGGAATAAAAGATACTAGAAAGTGAAGCACAGTAGCCTAGTGGTTAGCACTTCTGCCTTATAGCACTGGGGTCATGAGTTCGATTCCTCACCATGGCCTTATCTGTGTGGAGTTTGTATGTTCTCCCCTGTGTTTGCGTGGGTTTCCTTGGGGTGCTCCGGTTTCCTCCCACACTCCAAAAACATACTAATAGGTTAATTGGCTGCTATCAAATTGACCTTAGTCTCCCTCTGTCTGTGTGTGTGTGTGTGTATGTTAAGGAATTTAGACTGTAAGCTCCAATGGGGCAGGGACTGAGGTGAATGAGTTCTCTGTACAGCGCTGCGGAATTAGTGGAGCTATATAAATAAATGATGATGATGAAGAAAGTAACCTCCCTTAACTCTGCTTCACCTTAGGTCTGTTGCTACTACCTAAGAATTATTCTTGTAGAAGCTTCAAACCTGCATCAACACCCTTTACCTCTCATATTGTAGGTAGCTGACTGTAACAGTCTAAGGGGTATATTTACTAAACGGCGGGTTTGAAAAAGTGGAGATGTTGCCTATAGCAACCAATCAGATTCCAGCTGTCATTTTGTAGAATGTACTAAATATATGACAGCTAGAATCTGATTGGCTGCTATAGGCAACATCTCCACATTTGCAAACCTGCAGTTTAGTAAATATACCGCATGGTCTTTTCAGTCGATGCCAGCAATAAATATTTCAGAGTCACAGAAGCTAACGAAATTCGTGGATAGCTATAACAAGGCGGTCAATAAGTGGGACAGGAATGAATGAATGTATATTGTTTTATCATGCTCTAAACATCTATAGGACCAGATGAAGAGCACAGACCTGAAGGTAAATCAAGTGTAGTTTGTGTTCATGAATCGTCCGACCGGTTGGACATTCAGTCATGGGTACAATCCATGTAGATTGGTCGGAAAATTCTTAAGTGTGTACCTAGCCTTAGCTTAAAAAAAACACATCCTTTAACACTTTCAGGTATAACTCATACTTGCCAACTCACCCGGAATGTCCGGGAGACTCCCGCATTTCAGGTGAGTCTCACGGACTCCCGGGAGAGTATGGCAATCTCCCAGTTAGGTCCAAAACACCGCGATTCACCGGGAACCACGGCAATTGGCCCCGTCCCCCTGCTGTAAAATGATGCGTCACGGGGGCAGGCCCAAAATAGCGCATGTTTCGGAGCACGCCCCCTACATGCCCACCTTCCCTGGGCATCTCCCGGATCATGCTTGTCATAATTTGGCAAGTATGGTATAACTATTTTTATCCTAGCCCCCAATTTACCATACTAAATTAACAGCAATCCTACAATTATATTTGCCAATGAGAGATGAAAAGTAAAAAAAACCTGTCATATGCAGGTTTTAATGTCATTAAAAAAACACTAAAAATTCATATTTTTATCTATTTTACAGACAAACCCCATACATATTACATCAGGGAATTTTTTTTAAAAAAAATCTGCATTTTTAAGGTACGTTTTCCTACACAATTTGCTATTAAACACCCCATCAATTCAGTAAATACTTTTTTTTGTACATAAAAATGGCCAGTGCCTACTTAATCCTGACCGTACAAAGAAAATAATATGCACTGCTTATTGAGCAAAGTGTAATAGCAATATTTATTTTTAATGCGTGGCTGGTGATGTATTGAGAAAGTGTTACTCTTTGAGAAAATCAGGATTTATAACAGGGGCTGTAATAGAGATCTTTGACAGGAAATACTATAATGTTTCGCCAGCTTTAAACACAAAAGCTAAAGGTCTTTGTAGCAGTCTAAAATGTTAAATACCTGCTGAGTGAGATGCAGTCAAATAGAGTTGTGTGATTCTAAACTTAGAAACGTATATTGACACAACCTTTTAAACCACTGTGCCACTTTCTTTTATATAAAAGGTTTTTTTTCTTGCTATGTTAAAGGGAAACTGCATTAAAAAATCCAGACTATATAGTCTTTGTTATTTCATGCGTGATAAAATATATACTAACAATACCACTCTGCCATGTCATTAGTTCCTAGTAAATTGATTGCCTGGATAATGCTTCAGCCCACAGAATAGGCACAGAGGAGTAAAATTGCAGCAAAATTTCAAATGAATAGAGTTTTATAGTGGAACAAGCCATTTGGCAGAAGTGCAATATTTCAGTTCCCCTTTTGCTTTTGCATTCCACAAAATTGCTACCTGCATTTGTAAATCATCATCATCATCATCATTTATTTATATAGCGCAAACATATTCCGTAGCTCTTTACAATTGGGGACAAACATAGTAAACTAATAAATAAACTGGGTAAAACAGACAAAGAGGAGAGAAGGCCCTGCTCGCAAGCTTACAATCTATTGAATAATGGGAGTTTGACACATGAGGTTAAGTCTACATTTGCAGTCGGCCCAGCCAGACTGCAAAGGTAAAAGTGACTCATAAGCTAAATGATCCTGTCACACAACAATATTGGTCAAGGGGTAGTTGTATAACAGACGGCAATAGGGTAATGTAGTGAGGTTAGGAGGGTGGTTGAGGAATATTATAAGCTTGTCTGAAGAGGTGGGTTTTCAGAGAATGCTTGAAAGCTTGTAGACTATTGTAAATGTGTATTTCATGGAATGAATGACACTGGGATGACGACGGTCAGTTCACAGTGCTGCAGGGTGGTGTTTGGTTATGGTTCGGAACCCTTCTCCCAAATTCCGCTGCCAGATTGTTTCTCAACCAAATGCGTAACAGGGCGAATGTTTCTTAGAACAGTTTTGACAGTTTAGCTAATCTCTATGTTTAGGGGACGGGTACATTATAAGGGGGGAATCCAATTCAATGTGCCTACAGAATGTTCGTGGCGTTCCGCATGAATGTAAAATCACAGATTTTTCCTTGCATCACGCAAAGGGGAGCAAGAAAATACGTGATGCTCGGGTACAGTGGAAATGAACACAACCGGATATCGCAAATTCTGCGTTTCACCAATTCTTAATTCGTATATATTCTTTATTTTTATTATGAACATAAGATACTGAAGGGGAAACCTTTGGGGAATGAATATTGTAAAACAGGAGTAGGAATATTACAGATTTCCCACAATAAAAATGTCAGTTTCCTGGGCATTCTGGGACATGCGTCATACCTACCTGTGCCCAGTGACTGGATAAGGAGAGAAGGTCCCAGAGGTGCATCCACCTGCAATATATACATTCATTATCAGGCTGCAAGTTTGAAAAGTGGAGATGTTGCCTATAGCAACCAATCAAATTCTAGCTGTCATTTTGTAGTATGTACTAAATAAATGATAACTAGAATCTGATTGGTTGCTATAGGCAACATCTCCAAAGTATATCTTGTCTAGAAAAAGGGGAGTGTCCTACTAGACTGGCTCTTGACAAATTGGAGCATGGTTGGGTAGACCAGGGGCGTGGCTTGAAATTATCCTAGTTTTTTTTATTAAGGAGTGTTGGAAGTATGCCAATAAGTTCTAAAATGTACAAACATAAGAAAACAACAATTCCACATTTCCTCTTTAGCTATCCGAGCCTCCTACTGATGAAACTGCATTTCCAAGCTATAATTAAGCTAGCAGCACATATCTTCTTGCTTTCTATAGCCAAACTTATCCCTGATCTTAATCTTTCTCAATTAGTAATAGAGTCTCTACGGATAAAATCGCTTGACCTTCCCCCTTCTATGTGCTCCAAACCTCCCCAGCTGTGGTTGTTGTTGATTGATGTCCGGCCATAATAGAGCAAGTATCTCTTTTTGGTATAAGTTTTTCTTCTATCAGCTCACGAATATCCAAAGTCTCCTTCCCAACTTTCTTGGGAATGAGACTTGGGTCAGATCTATACCACAGCTCAATGGGAGTCTCTTTTCTCCTCAATTTATAATATTTCACTGTGTTTTAATCATAGTGTGATGTTTTTTTAAAATTAATCCATAGGCTCCATTTAACTCAGGTTCAAGTAGATGAATTTGTGGCCTTCTGTATCAAAATATTGTTGGCGTAAGTGTGGGGAAATTGGAGATCTCTTCCGCAAAAATTTTTGGACTTGTCCAGTAGTTCAAGCCTTGTGGTCCACTGTATTTGCGCTCACTAAAGTTGTTGCTCAACAGGATCTACCCATCTCCGGAGCTGGCCCTATTATACCACTTTCATACTGCCGCCCCGGCAATATCCAACCCGGGATATTGCCGGGGCACAGGGCAGTATAGATAAGAAGATTCCCGGGTCGGGCGGGTTCATACTGCACCTGCCCGACCCGGGTTTTACAAAAAAAAAGTGTAAAAAAAATTATTTTAATTAATAAAAAATACATAACAAATGTTTACTTTACTTATTTTCAGCCAGCGGTGTCTCCGGTGCGTTGCCGGCTGTCAGGAGGACCTCTGGGTACTAAAATGACGTAATTTCTAGTCCATTAGAAATGACGTCATTTTAGTACCCAGAGGTCCCCCTGACACCCGGCAACGCACCGGAGACACCGCTGGCTGAAAATAAGTAAAGTAAACATTTGTTATGTATTTTTTATTAATTAAAATCATTTTTTTTACATTGATCTTTTTTTTTTCAGTATGAATGGTGAGACCCGGGAATTACCCCTCGCAAAATCCCGGGTCTAAGTCCCGGGATTTTAGACCCAGGATTTTGGGGTTGGACTATTCATACTGCACCAAGACCCGGGTTTTTCAGCGTGCCCCTGCAAAAACCTGGGTTTTTGGTGCAGTATGAATGGGGTATTACAGATGTTTCCATCTGGTATTTCTCCTTCCGATAAATAGTGACCACATTTTTATTGTCACTCGGGCTGTAATTGTGCAGGCATGGAAGTCTGATATACTACCTTCTATCTACAAGACGGTTTCTAAAGTGCAGGTTAGCTGTGACATGGAGACTTTAAATGTTTTGTATTCTTCCTCTACGAGATCTCCTCACATACTGTGGTGTAGTAGGCTAGCCTTAATTTCTGACGTGGGTAGATCCACTCAATAAAGGGTCTACTTGATCTCAGAGTCCACTCCGTCTTGCTTTACCACCCAGATATGTCCCTATTTGACGTAGTTTAGTGGTAATCTTTGAGGTACTTTGTTTTTGTTATGAATGTTTTTTTATATATATATATATATATATATATATATATATATATATATATATATATATATATATATATATATATATATATATATATATATATATATATATTTGGCATTGTAATGCTTGATGTTGTTTATATACTTGACTGTGTTATTTTTATTTTCCCATTATGTATTTCCCTGGTGCCTCCCCCAGCATTTTTTTTTTCCTTTCTTTCTCTGTATTTGTTATTTTCTCTTTTCTGTATTGTGTGTTTGTTTTTTTCTATATGTATGATGGTTGAAAAAACAATAAAGTCTATTATTATTTTTAAAAAATATGCTAATAAGGACAGTACACAGTATATATGTCCTAGCTTTTTTCGAGTAAAATCTGCAAAAGGATTACACCTTATTATCAAGCTGCAAGTTTGGAAAGTGGAGATGTTGCCTATAGCAACCAATCAGAATTTATCTGTCATTTTGTAGAATGTACTAAATATATGATAGCTAGAATCTGATTGGTTGCTCTAGGCAGCACCTCCACTTTTCAAACCCACCGGGAACTCGCAGCTTGATACATTTACCCCCTGGAATATTAGTCAGGCAGTGGTGACAGTGATTTCTAGCCAATTGAAAGGCTGCATACATGATTCACCCTACAAAATGGATGTCTCCACTGTATGTTGGTGATACTTGCACTTTAAAAAATACTTTGATTTGTTTATGTATTTATCTGTTTATATTTCACTGCTGGAAAATTATTCCACAAAAATATTCTTCATTTTTGATTATTATATGAATAGAGAAGATATATACATGTTAATGAGGCGTTATTATGGCATGGTCCTGTGAGTACCATAACATTGCCTGTGTAATTGGGTAAATAAAATCTGATATTATTATTATTATCATTTATTTATATAGCGCCACTAATTCCGTAGCGCTGTACAGAGAACTCACTCACATCAGTCCTTGCCCCATTGGAGCCTACAGTCTAAATTCCTTAACACACACACACAGACAGACATATAGACTAGGGTCAATTTAATAGCAGCCAATTAACCTACTTAGTATGTTTTTGGAATGTGGGAGGAAACCGGAGCACCCGGAGAAAACCCACGCATACACGGGGAGAACGTACAAACTCCTCACAGATAATAAGGCCATGGTTGGGAAGTGAACTCATGACCCCAGTGCTGTGAAGCAGAAGTGCTAACCACTGAGCCACTGTGTTGCCTGTAATATTTCTTTTGATAGCATTACCCAGTTCCCCTAAACCAGAAGAGGTGAGAAGAGCCTCCCACCCACTTTCATAAATGATGGGAAAAGGATTTGTAAAAATGTGCCTTTTAACGTTTCTTCCTTTAGCTGCTATCACTAAATGTATTTATCTAAAAAAATATATCCCTTATTTTTATTCCGAAACTTAGGGCTAGATTTACTAAGCTGCGGGTTTGAAAAAGTGGGGATGTTGCCTATAGCAACCAATCAGATTCTAGCTATCATTTTGTAGAAGGTACTAAATAAATGAAAGCTTGAATCTGACTGGTTGCTATAGGCAACATCCCCACTTTTTAAACCCGCAGCTTAGTAAATCTAGCCCTTAATGTTTAAACGGAATCCAAAAGAGAACAATAGTATTGAAATGATATTTCCAAAAAATCTCTCTTTCTTCCTTATCAAAGATTGAGTTTTAGGAAAGTAGGGTGACAGTTATTCATATAAAGTACCATTATATTTCATGTGTGGCAGTGTTACATTGAATATTCTTTTGGTGTTCATGAAAACTTTGTTGAACCTTTTGGTTGTTCTACCCACCCACATACTGAGCATATTAGGAATGTAAAGATGAACATGTAAAAGCCCTATAATTTTTAAAGATATTACCATTTAAAATCATTTTCCATATTAAGACGAAACTTACACATGTTGCATTTTTCACACCCATGCCATACATGAACTTATACCTGCCTGCTCCAGAGCCACAACTTAAAATTTTAGAGCCTGGGGCCAGAAATAAAAATGCCGCCCCCTAGAGCTCAATTTTAACCAAATGAGCCTAAAATATTCATAAACTGTGCCCCCCTTCAGCGTTGCGCCCCGGGCAGGCGTCCCATTGCACAGCCCTACGGCCCTGGCCTACTCTCCCAGAAATGTCTGGGAGACTTGCAATTTTCGGGGGTTCTCCCAGATTCCCGTGAGAGTAGATAACCCTCCTGGATCCCTACCACTTCCCCAGTCACCATGGCCCCGTCCCTTACAGTGCAAAAGCGCAAATCACTGCGTTGCACAGGACAGAGCAGTGATAACGCAAATCATGTAATCACACCCATAATACTTTGTTACATTGTCAAGCATATTATATAGGAAAAAATTGCATCAAATTCATAACAAAAGCACCGTTGCACAGTATTCATTTAACAACTTCGCTGCTTAAATTTTCTTTATTCAAACCTTTGCTCAGCCAATTTTGTCCCTTTTTGGTATGGCCACTTTCCACCATCAATGTTTAAACATTTTTCCATGCGGTATCCTTACAAGTCAAACCTTGTTTTTTTCAGATGAGTTTGTATGTTCCAAAAATGTAATTGGTATCTATTTAACCCAAGATTGGATTGTACATTAGTATCGAGAAGTTGTCAAAATAGTGGACAAAACCTTGTTTTTCAAAAATCCACTGAATAAAAGTTTGGAAAAAGTTAAAAACAAAACAAAAAAACAAGCAGCACAAAGTTCCAGCGAAAACATGGAAATCTGTACGTATACACAAAACAGGAACACATACATTTGTTAGACCTTTTAAATAAAAGGATTTATTATTTTAGTTTCCAAAGGTGCATGGAAGCTAAAAGGTACAATGTTCTCTATTGCTAATCTGACATTTAGCACAAGACATTATAAAACACTCTTTGATTTCTTTTAAAAGGATTCAGTTGTCAACAATTGGGATTGCCATCTGCTCTGTCGACCTTATAGAATCGTCCCCTAAATCAACTACCATTAACGCGTTTCACTCCTGCGCCGATGACAGATCCGTTAATCCACAATCTAATGATGGTTAAGGTGTTCCAGTGATATGTGGTATAAATGTCACCTATCGTATATATCATTCAAATCTATGAGATCCCTAGGGGACACATGTGTTTATATTCCATAATAATCCAGATAGCGTACACCAGAGCTTTCTCATATTTCAGCCGTTTCATTTTAAGCCGCATTCCTGATTTTGCAGTCATAACAAAGGTTTCTCTTAAATGTATTTTAAATGTCAAATAGAGTTCTATTCCGTGTAATTTCTATGCTGGAACCAAGTTTCATTTTAAAGTAAAACTTAATTTGTAAAAAAAGCAATCCTTCAATCTAACGGAATAGGTTTAACTGTACTGTCCTACCTTTGATTTAATTTATTAGTTATTAACATTTGTTTATATATCCTATTTAGCAGTACTTTCCAATGGGGAACCAGCACAACAATAAATAAAACAAGGCTGACTGTTGTTAACAAAGAAGTTTGAGAGCCCTGTGCATAACTTTACCAACTATAATTTAATGAATGATAAAACAGTCCAGTGTGCTTAGATGGTCATGCGTAAGTTGATTATTGCATGCTGCCATAATTCTATGTAACACCAGTTCACATCCATAGATACTGACTTACATGGATTAAACATTCTGCCCTAACAGCAGCAATCCACATTGTTATACTTCCTTTACTTGTTTAAATAAAATGGTTTTAAAAATAGACAACCAGAGCAGGACACGGCTATCATCACTATGTCTGTGAATACTTCTTACGTGGAATTCTAAAACAAGTGTTTTCATTTTATGGATGTAGTTTTACTTTACATTTTTTAAGACTTATGGGATCCAGTTTGTCTTTTTAATAACTTTATTGCACCTGCTCAACTGCTGTTAAATTATTCTTAATACATTTCCTTCTTGGTGAATGAAATATTTCTGTTGTTTTTATGGCATGTTCAACTGTGGTCAGAGCACCTTCATTTTACCATTTTTATTTGCTGTGTGTGCCTAGGTTTGAAGTGGGAGGGGGGGGGCTTAGAACAAACTGTAAGCACTTAGAATGTTCACACCATAGTTTAGTTCATGAGATGAGTGTGTTGATATTGGAACTTTGAAGACCCTGTTGTACCTCTGTGAAACAGCCTTTTCTTGCCTTCTGATTGGCCTATTTTGGTTTGCCTCCACCGCACATGAATTGTTTTTAGCATATGTTCTAAAGCAATATTGCCAAACTTTGAGTGTAAGAGATCTCCCAGTACTACCATTTAAAGTGTCTCTCTCTCCCTCCCATCACCTTAGCTGTGCCCATAACAATGATGCCATCATTGGAGGGTGATCCCAAGAGTCCTCTGGCTTCCAGTTTCTCCACATCTTCGTCGCTATGAAAATGCTTAATTTGTCTCACATCCATCCCTAGGGAACTCTTTACAACTCCCATCTAGATGGCCATACTGCCCGCTTGTGGATATTACTTCATCTTATATGGCTACATCAGCTGAGTATAGGGAACAGGTGCCCGTAAAATCAGATGGCTCCACATTTTACCCACCCTTTCTAAAGAAAAGAAAAATACATACAGTATGTCTATGCAATTTTCTTTAGAATCCCAGCCAGTGAATGGTGAGGCATTTTTAAAGTCTTTCACACAGCTACTTAAGTTTTTCATTGGGATAGGTGCAAGTCCTCCAGGGACCAATGAAGTGCTCCTCCTCCAGGGACCCATGAACCATGTCTCCTCCTCCAGGGACCCATAAACTATGTCTCCTCCTCCAGGGACCCATGAACTATGTCTCGTCCTCCAGGGACCCATGAACTATGTCTCGTCCTCCAGGGACCCATGAACTATGTCTCGTCCTCCAGGGACCCATGAACTATGTCTCGTCCTCCAGGGACCCATGAACTATGTCTCGTCCTCCAGGGACCCATGAACTATGTCTCGTCCTCCAGGGACCCATGAACTATGTCTCGTCCTCCAGGGACCCATGAACTATGTCTCGTCCTCCAGGGACCCATGAACTATGTCTCCTCCTCCAGGGACCCATGAACTATGTCTCCTCCTCCAGGGACCCATGAACCATGTCTCCTTCTCCAGGGACCCATGAACCATGTCTCCTTCTCCAGGGACCCATGAACCATGTCTCCTCCTCCAGGGACCCATGAACCATGTCTCCTCCTCCAGGGACCCATGAACCATGTCTCCTCCTCCAGGGACCCATGAACCATGTCTCCTCCTCCAGTGACCCATGAACCATGTCTCCTCCTCCAGTGACCCATGAACTATGTCTCGTCCTCCAGGGACCCATGAACCATGTCTCCTCCTCCAGGGACCCATGAACCATGTCTCCTCCTCCAGGGACCCATGAACCATGTCTCCTCCTCCAGGGACCCATGAACCATGTCTCCTCCTCCAGGGACCCATGAACCATGTCTCCTCCTCCAGGGACCCATGAACCATGTCTCCTCCTCCAGGGACCCATGAACCATGTCTCCTTCTCCAGGGACCCATGAACCATGTCTCCTTCTCCAGGGACCCATGAACCATGTCTCCTCCTCCAGGGACCCATGAACCATGTCTCCTCCTCCAGGGACCCATGAACCATGTCTCCTCCTCCAGGTAAATTTATTTTTGCATCTGGCCGCCTGCCCTAACACCCCCCCCCCCCCCCTCCACTAGTCAGCAAAAACAGCCAATTGCAAAACTGGAAGTGGTGGTTCTGTACGTGGCACCATGATGACAGTTCTCAAGGGCCATCTTGGCCCTGTTTTAAGCTCTGACTGAGCTGTAAGTAACATACATCTTCAGCTGTGTGAACCTATAAAGGTATATTTAAAGCTACAATGTACTTCAAATACGTCTGGAAGTCATACCGTTCTTTGCACAGCAAACTTTTCAAGGATCTGCTCCTCTCTGAACTGCAGAGCGTGGATCTATCGCTAGTCTAAATATAAAGGTGATTCGGTACAGCTGTATGATTCTGTTTATAGCCTTGTCCTCAAATTGGGAGCATAATAACCGATCTGGTTATAGATTCCGAGCACTCTTGATGTTTTGTGATACACCTGCTCACCTGTTCATTTTCTGAGACAATCAATTAAAAAACTTCATTTGCCCTGGCAGCTCAATACTTTTATCATTATAATCCACCCAATCCAATCTATCTTTAATCACACGAATTTAATAGCTATGCAGTTTTTCTCCATCTTAACAAGCTAAGTTTATAAAGTAGAACCATATTTTGTGAAATAATCATTGAAACAATCGTAAATCTGCTGCAGTCTTAGATATTCACTAAAACATTTTTATTCACACTTCAATAAGGTAACAGCAAGATTTAATAGTAAACTGCCCAGATTTCTTTTCATTCTTATCCCCCAATTGTTAATAATATGAATTTTTATGTGTTGTAAACAATTTTTGTTGGGAAAATAGAGATATAGGTGTTGTTTTCTAAACTATCTTCAAGTGAGTTTAAAAACATAGTAGTCTGGTCCCTAACATCACTACAAGAGAACTTGGCAAACAGCCATAACTATTAGTTTTGTTACATTGTTGTAACAGCGTTGCTGTTGTCTGCAAAACAGTTAACTCTTTATCGTCAGAGGACCTGATAAGTTTAAATGTTGTCTTTTAAGACAGATGTACAATTATTAAAATGTTTGCAATTATCTTTTTATCAATCGAGCAAAATAAATTGAAAACAATCTGCCGAAAGATAAGCGTACATGTTAAGTATCAAGTCAAAACGACAACATTTTCAGGTGTAAGGTTGAAACTACATCTTAGGCCCTCTTCTTTAAAACAAAGGGTATCTTGTCTATTTTGGACACTCTATGGTGAATATTTTGGACACTCTATGGTGAATGCTCTATTCTGACTCTTCTATGCAAACTCCATTATTATTATTATTACCATTTATTTATATAGCGCCACTAATTCCACAGCTCTGTACAGAGAACTCGCTTACATCAGTCCTTGCCCCATTGGGCCTTACAGTCTAAATTCCCGAACACACACACACACAGACAGAGACAGACACACAGACTAGGGTAAATTTGTTAGCAGCCAATATGTTTTTTGGATTGTGGAAGGAAACCGAAGCACCCGAAGAAAACCCACGCAAACACGGGGAGAACATACAAACTCCACACAGATAAGGCCATGGTCCGGAATTGAACTTATGACCTCAGTGCTGTAAGGCAGAAGTGCTAACCACTGAGCCACCGTACTAAAAAGTTTAATGGTGGGAACCCTGGTTTTGGTGGGCCCATGGCAAATGCCCCTTTTTCCGCTTCATTAAAATGGCCCTGTGGTTGAAGTAAACCAATGTCTGGGTTAGGAAATTAGCCCTTGCCTGGGATTAAACCGGGCACTTTATCTCCCAGTGATTTGTGACATCATCTCGAAATGAATATACATTTCGGAAAAGCATCAGACTGTAAGCGAAAGAGTAATCCTTGAAACCCTTGAGCTAAAGAACAGACATAAAGCTAATCAAAAAGTAAGGGAATCTCACAGATCAGCTAAAATCAATGTATATAGCACAATCATCTTTCTTTATAGTATTATTGTACAATTGTTGAGTATAACTGGTGGGTTAAGGCAAATGTCAGGTGGACTTCATCATCATCATCATCATGTATTTATATAGCGCCAACATATTCCGTAGCGCTTTACAATTGTGGACAAACATAATAAACTAATAAACAAACTGGGTAAAACAGACAAAGAGGTGAGAAGGCCCTGCTCACAAGCTTACAATCTATGGGACAATGGGAGATTGACACATGAGGTTAAGTATACATTTTGCATCTTGGCCCAGCCAGACTGCAACTTGTGCATAATCTAAGAAATTTGATTGCCTAGGTAAGTCTTTGGATACCTACTATTAGGTTAAATGCAAATGACAGGCTCGGAACGGCAATTAAAGTTATCAGGAAATCCTACAATGTTCCTCAAGTGCCTGTGGAACCCCCAATAGCAAATTTGATCTTTTTATTTTCCTCCTATGTGCAAAACGCATATGTAAATATGCCTATACTGTTATTTATTGTGTATTTATAGAATAAAATGTACATATATTTTATAAAACAATTTAAAATAAGATATAACATAATGATTATTCCATGTAGCTTTGGTTGCAATTATATATAGTAGAAAAAAACTTACTTCCCATATCCGCACTGCCTCTGATAATCCCAAGTAGTAAATCTTCCCTCCTGTGTGGGCAGGATTTTTCACACTGCTAGTGGAGTTGTCAATAGACCCCTCCTCCAATTTAGTTTTGGGTGGCATTAATCCTTTAACAACTTGATTTAATAATGGTTACTGCTTATTTAATCTGACACTGTTTGGAGTTTACATCTGCTTTACACCCTCTTGCCCTTGGGAACATGAGGTATGCTCATTTGTTCTCTCTTTATTAATACTGCTGTATGCTACTATGTTACTTTACATTATATATGGATTGCACGGGGATCACAGGCCTTCTACGTAAGCCACTGAAAATTCAATGAAACTCTTACTCTAATTAAAAAAAAAATTAATTAAAATCAATTAAAGTCTCTTTCTAAATTTATACTCGTATTACAATGATTAGCAATTACTATAATATGCCTTTGTCTATTGCTATTCTTGTTTATAAATGTAGAAGTTTATAATAGATAAGATTCTTTGTTGTTTTATCACCAGGTTAGATGAAATAGAAAATTGAATGCGGTCACTAGAGTGATAGAGATGGATATCTTTTAAAAATTAATTAATTGTCTCTCATTTGTGGTGTATAATCTTGCTTGATCCTCTAATAAAGGGGAAGCTTCTTATGTATAGGTATCTGATAAAGTATTGGTCCCCAGACCAAAACGTTGGAGTAAAACCTAGCTTGATGTGTGCAGGTTTAAATATTAAGAAGAAAATTAAATATTATTGTTTTTCTTAACTTCATTCTGACCTTATTACATTTATACGGCTGGTCCCTCCGGCAGTTAAGTCTTCCCTCCAACCTCCACTCCTCTGATCAAGCATTCGCTATTGGCTATATCCTTTTCACGTGAACTTAGCACTCATATGTAAGGGAAGTTCACAGGGCAGGGAAATTGCCGACTTATCTGTTGGTTTTTACTCTAACAGGAGAGAGGAGCGAACACTAGACTGTTAAAGTGCTCAGGGGGACCGGTTGGATTGGAATAATGCTACAACAATGTTAAGTAAAGCAAATTTTTTTAAGTGAACTCCACTAAACACCACGGGCATGAGTCATTAAGTCATGTCTCTGCTGATTTTCAGTGTATCATATGTAAAATCCCACTGCACATGCCCAGATCCGTGATATATGTTCGCGCACAAAGCAAAGCCGCTACATATGTGGACGCAAAGGACACTTAACAGAGTCTACCAGTTCAGAGAGTGAACGGGGCGGGAAGGGGCGCTTGGCCGTAGTCCATTTACAGTGAGGGTGTGCCAAGCTCGAGCACACAAAGCCAAGTGCTGGCCATCTATAGTTACCTGTTTTTCTGCCGTATCTCTTGCACCAGCTACAGGGCTAGTCTAAGTTCTAGTGATGTCCATATTGTATGCATGCTGTAACAGGTCTGCAATCAGGAGAAACTGTAAAAATGTCTTATGTACAGTAGACCTTAAGGACAGCCTAATAAATGTTTTTCTAAGGGGGAATTTTTTTTTTTTTAAAAAAATTCTTAAAATTTCCATTTATAATCACAAATTACTATTTTATTAACAGGTAACATTATTCGCCTATTTTTTTATTTTCTGTGCATCCTTTTGAGATTTTATATTCCACATAGGTATTGTACATATCCTACAGTGTCTGGTCTAGTAAATCTACACCCGTATTCAACACCGTACCTATCTTTAGATTCTTGCCTGTTGACTTGGGGAGTACGGTGAGCAGATTTGCATGTGGTTTATAACAAACGTACAATGTGCTTCGTATGAGTGCCTTAAGGACTCAGGCCCATGTTTTTATTATTTTGTAGAGTTAGTCTTCAGATAAAAATCTTGTATGGAGAGATAAAACAAAGCAATATACAATTTGGCTGGAAAATTTCCCTATTATAATCATCATCATCATCATTACCATTTATTTATATAGCGCCACTAATTCCGCAGCGCTGTATAGAGAACTCACTCACATCAGTCCCTGCCCCATTGGAGCTTACAGTCTAAATTCCCTGACATACACACACACACACACACACACACACACACACAGAGACTAGGGTCAGTTTGTTAGCAGCCAATTAACCTACTAGTATGTTTTTGGAGTGTGGGAGGAATCCGGATCACCTGGAGGAAACCCACGCAAACACAGGGAGAACATACAAACTCCACACAGATAAGGCCATGGTCAGGAATTGAACTCATGACCCCAGTGCTGTAAGGTAGAAGTGCTAACCACTGAGCCACCATGCTGCCCTTTTATAATGCATATTTCACTTTTTATGTCTGTTATTTTGCATTAGGATGGTTTGGGGTGGTTCTGATCATTTGTTCATTGTTCAACTGTTATTCCATAGAACTGAAAACAAAAATAAGTAAATAAAACATAAAAGAATAAAAAGAAATGTAATGCCAAAAAAAAAATGTAATGGAAATGTATGGCAAATCCTTGTCCATGCTCATAGGGATTAGGAGTTTATTACCCAAAGAAAATAAAATTGTTTACTTGTCTGATGTGATAATGAAAGTCATCATTTAGGGAATTGTTGAGAGAAATGGCACGAGATCAAATCTATCCTGGTGATATATTTTTTTGTAAAAAAAAAACAAAAAAAAACTACACATCTTATTACAGCGGAAGGCTGGATGTAATTTTCTCTACATCCATAGAACCGTGGGATTCCGTGGCGCCCACTACGCGCAGCATATTTCTTCCTTCGTGACAGTCTCTCTGAGCTGTGCTTTTTCTCGTCTAACATGCCCTAATAAAGCCTCTAGAAGGTGCAGTGTAATAGCTCATTCATTTTCACACTCAAGTTCTGATAAGAGAGGGACGGGTGATGACGGCACAGCAGCTTACTCAACAAACCGCAGAATTGCAGTGCCCATTACTCGGCGCGCTGCCCCCACACATCTCCCGTACCGAGCTGTTCTGCAGAACTAGCATGGAAATAGTTAAATGGGGTTCTTGAAGACAAAGGTTACCTATAATTGATAAGAATCAATGGTAGCAGCATCAGACACAATTTCAGTGGTTCCACTGGTGCGATTGTTCTAATTCTGATATATATCGGTACGGACCGGCCGGGGCACTTTGAGAAGTTTTTTGTTTTTTCCCAAATAGTAATCACTTCTTCAAGAGCAGCTTGGGTTCCTGCAGAGGGTTTGCAGCAATCATGGGAGAGAACGGCATAATTTACAGTTGACCCTGCACTAGGTCTTGTGGGTGAATGCACCATAAGTTCGGGATTGTGCACCCAATGTTCTCAGGCACCTATAATCAAATCCCTGGCCCCCATCCTTCAGTATATATATGATGCCCCTGATCAGAGCTGCTGCAGGACTTTGCCTAATTTGAGTATATGATAAATAGAGCCCTAGGTATTGGGGAGGAATAGATTATGGTTCACTGAACAGTTAAAAGAAAGGAGAAATAATGTCTGCACCAAGAATCTGCATCTTTTATGTTCCAGTTTTCATTGTTTCATACATCTGAAATCTCATCTCAATATATGCTCCCTCTTGTCCTCTTAGATCTCCCTCTGACCTGCGCCTTGTCTTGTCTCTGGTAACCACCTCTCACTCCCGCCTACAAGACTTCTCCCGTGCTGCTCCCCACTTACGGAATTCCCTACAATGCTCAATCAGACTTTCCCACAGCCTTCAAATCTTTAAATGCTCTCTGAAAACCATTCTATTTATTAAAGCTCACCCTACTCCATCCCATCCTATATAGTGCACCCATAAAAAACTGTTCCAATCTTCACTCTGAGCCACACTCGCTCGCTATTTTCCCCACTGTCTGGCACTGTGAAAGACTGTGGCACCTTACAAATTACCAATAATAAAAATAATAATTGTTTGCCAACTTTTATTTGTCAATGGCCTTTATTGGGGTCATACAATTTTGGTCTTGGTAATCCAGTAGACCTATGCTGCTTTCTTAGCCCAATGAGATTAGAGGGGTCCATTTTGAAAAAGGAATCGGGCGAAGATCCAGCGCAGTTTATTTTGTGCCTATTCAGTCATCGGGCAGCTACGCTGGCACTTAAAGTTCATTAGAATATATTGTACCTCCAAAAAACAAAATATCCTTTATGTATTGATTCACAAATTGATTGCTTTCAGTCAGAGTTATATGTGAAGAACTTAGGGTATGTTTGGCTACGTTGTAGATTTTATATGCACTATATCAGTGTCTTTTGCAGAGTAATTTTGCAGCGTAGCGGTAACAGGAGCTAAGACCAATGGAAACGTGAAATCCTTTCCTTAACATCAGGCAAATCTAAATTAATAAAATGCTTAACGGCTGATATCCATTATTTCACTTAACCTTTTCTATTCATTTAACTATTTGAATAATTAACACAAGACAAAAGTGTGGCAAAATGAAAGCAGTTTATTTAAAAATATGGTGGTGGAGAATTAACAGTGAGTACGAAATTCGCCAGGCAACCAGAATGTCCCAGCATCAAGCAAGGAACATCCGCAAATGGGGAACAACCATATTTTTTAAGTAACGCGGCCAATTGAATTCCCCCCAATGTGCGCCCCAACCACTGGTTGGTGACTGTACTGCGTTTTCCGGCAATTCGACATCCAGGGTCTCCACCAGCAATGTCCAAGAATACCAGGGACTGGACGTCGGTCCCCAAGAACAGCCTACCTATCCATAGTAGGCATCGGAGATCAGCCAACCAGGGAGGCTGGGTGGTCATCCCCATGAACTCCAGAGAGTGATTATCCTCCACCCATCTTTCTTATAGACTATACCTAATCCTCCCCTGTGACATCAGATAGGCGTACACCTTAGTTAAACTTTTGACCCCAGAGGACTAGCTAAAGCTTAGTGATACATCCACAGATTTTAATTTCCTTCCTGCTTAATTCAGCCCTCAGTTCTTATTCTTACCTGTCATGTCCATTGCGATGAAATTGCTTGGAAGTCGGTGTCCTCCTCTGATTGTGTTCGTGGCTGAATTAATCAAACTGTGGAATGCAGGGATAGCCTGTACGGTGTTTTCCCTGGGTCAGAAAAGTGTCTAGTGTTATGCAGTAGCCCCAACGCGTTTCATCTTACTACGGATTTCATCAAGAATTCCTTGCTGTATAGGCAAATCCTGTGTTTTTACAGTGCTGTTCATTCAGCCTCGAACACAGTCTGAGAAGGACGCCAAGGCAAAACTGGGAGAACACTGTAAGAAACTTCCAAGCCATTTCATCGCGATGGACGTGACGGGTATGCAATACTTTAGATTAGCCTGTTAGGAAAAGGATTTCACGTTTCCATTCGTTTCCGCTCCCGTTGCTGCTCTGCGCATATGTTTTTGAAGTCACCGGGCGGCTGGGCTTGATGCGTATGGTTGCTAAGCACCAGACGCGGATTCCTGTGGACGAGAAGGCGCCATCCCTGTGCACAGGTGGAAGTATACAGGGATGGCGCCTGAAAGATCTTAACTGAGAAAGACGCTAATATAGTGCATATAAAAGCTAGAACGTAGACAAGCATACCATAAGTTTTGCACTCCAAAAATCTGATAATTATATGGAGCAGAACACGTATCCAATAGGGAGTCCTAGGGAGAAGGAGAGCGCCCCTCTACCACTCACTTGATAGTATAGCTTTAAGATAGATTAATACCATCATCACCTGTTTTACTTTCATCCACAGTAACTAGTATCTGCAACATACTTAAGAGATGCTCAGTAATCTTTGAGACAACACAATCCCAACCCACTTACAATTTTCTCCCAGCGGACTACCCTGCTCAATGTATAGACGTGACCTTGCTGCCGGGGACAATCCACAATACAGCGGAAGAACTACTTGGTTTTATTTTTGCTTGTGAAAATAATAAAAAGAGGGTTTTTTTTTGTGCCAGTTAAATAGTTATAATTCCAATCTGGCATTCTCGTGAAGGTCAGTCTGATGATCAGAGCCACAAGCACTGCCTAAGTCAAAAAAAAAAAAAAGAGACAACATATCTGAGAAGATTTTGATATTTTCAAGACAGAAGTATTTCCTATGAATGACAAACAGTTTATAACCAAGACCGACAAAGACAGAGAAATAATCAAAGCCAATTCCAAAGTCACTTTCTGGAGAGTCGCTGTTGCAATTCAGTTTAAACATTTTTTTTTTTATGTATTAATGTATGTGTGTGTGTGTCTGTGTGTGTGTGTATTCATTTATATTTTTATTACCTTTATTATTATTTCTTTTGTTCTGCGGCTTTTTTGTTTTTCTAAGCCCCCAGCTCAGCATCGCCACATGTTTTTAATGGAACAACTCGGTCCCCCCCCCACTGAGGAATTATTTTCGTTACTTATATTGTCACCATGTGTCTCTCAAGAACAAATGACTCTTTGTGGCTAGGGCTACGTGGGTGTAGATTTTATACTGTAAAAAAAAATACACCCTATTTATACCCGCTAATAAATATAAATGCAGTGACATTTTGCTGAGCGACGTCTAGCCTAGAACAAGTAGGTCCGAGGGGAAATTTGCATATATTGATTGACAGCCTGATAAATAAAAGGTTAATCCACTTAATCAAAACGGTGAGGAGCGGGATGTTTGATTAGGGATTTCTGGCTCTGGGGCTTGGTTTGATGCAGTGCAATTTACCGGGTCGCCGAGCTACTTAACAATGACTTTAATTGTCCGTCGTTTGTTTTGCAAGAATGTCAGAATGTGCATTGTTGTGTCAGTCTAGTACACATGGTGTAAAGCATTTAAAGCCCCCCTGTTTTATCCTCTGTAAATTGGTAGTGGAAAATGTATGCACAGACACCCTGCCATACATGTTGGGAAGGGAATTTTCCCAGCTGTCTGAGCTTATTAACTCGTTTCATGCTGAATAAGGCCTTAATCCTTAACAGAAAGGGGGCAGCTGTCTTGAATAATAACTTCTATCTGTACGTGTGTAACTACTGCAATATGTATGCCAGGGCTGACACTATTTTTACTGATGAAAACCAGAATATAACGCTTCATTATGCCAATTCCTAGTGCCCCATATGGCACCTTAATGCCCCAATATAGCCTCATTTAAATAAATTAAAGATCCCACCACCTATACTAAATATTTTGACTGTGTAGCCTGAAAATAATGGGAATAAATCTGTCATTCCCAAAATGTTTTAATCCCCTCGCCAAGCACAATGGCCACAAAGCTCGAGATGACGAGTCATCATCATCAGTTATTTATATAGCGCCACTAATTCCGCAGCGCTGTACAGAGAACTCATTCATTCAGAGAACCCTAACCCTGACCCTAATATGTCCAGCCTTGCCCCATTGGAGCTTACACTCTAAATTCCCTAACACACACACACACACTAGGGTCAATTTAATAGCAGCCAATTAACCTACCAGTATGTTTTTGGAGTGTGGGAGGAAACCGGAGCACCCGGAGGAAACCGGAGCAAACACAGGGAGAACATACAAACTCCACACAGATAAGGCCATGGTCGGGAATTGAACTCATGACCCCAGCGCTGTGAGGCAGAAGTGCTAACCACTGAGCCACTGTGCTGAGTCTTACCAAGTGTCTAGTAATCAGGGTTATTATAAACGAGTTGTGCTTTTATTTTGTTTCCAAAATAGACTAATACATAATTCAATATAACACAGCATTGTACATAGGGTTTCTTAATTATGTCATCACCATAAACCCCTGCCCTAACTATTTTCCCTTATTTTACAAAACATTTAATTTAATGACCAAATGACTATAAACTTCACGGCATCCTAATTATTTATGACATGACCGTCCAACGGTGCTCTCTGAGGCTACCAGCCTGCCAGAGTTTTTGCATATCTCTAATTAAACAGTAATTGTCCAATTAACTTCCCTACATATATTACTCAAGGTCCTACAGGATTGGTTCTATACAGTCCTGGTTTTTGTGTTGCCTTTTAAAGGTCAAAAATACCCAACGGCCATCCTAATTGTAATATCAGGGTTGTATAGTGAGAGTGTGTATCAATTTGGCTTTACCCACTATTGAAAATCTTTTTTTTATTGACAATTTTAATAACAACCACCCAACTTTTACCGACATATTATTAATGCACAATGTCCATATGCCAACAAAATTAAAATATTATCAAGCTGGAGTACAAAGTGTAAGAAATTTGAAATAAGGCATTCACAATCAAATCGAAGTCCAGACCGTTGGTATAGTGCATTGTCTGGGTGGTTCAAACTACTTTCAGTAAGATTAAATATTTTTAGGGTTCGTGCAGACAGGCGTTGGAAACAGGTGTTCAACATATGTTCCTAAAGACCTCTGAATGATAAGTACCATTTAATGAGAATAGTCTAGAAAATAATATAAACAAATTGACCTGTGCACACTAACACACAAATTGTGACAAGCGCATACTTGCCAACTTTTCCTCGTTGGCTTCAGGGAGATCCCGGGGAAGTGGGAAGTGGGGAAGTGGGGCTTGACAAATTACATCATTTTGACCCCGCCCCCTAAATGAGTGTCACAATTTTGGCCAATTACAGTAGGGGACAGGGCAACTTATCTATTGCAGGGGTGAGAACCATGAGGTTGCCTTGCTCTCCTGGGAGCCCTGGAGGTCTCCCAGAAATGCGGGAGTCTCCCGGACATTCCGGGAGAATAGGCAACTATGCGTTAAAGAAAAACAGCTAATGAATCTCTAGAGACTGAAGTGTCTTTTACATTTCTGTCTCAATTAGTGAAGTTCTGTTGTTTTACATGTCAGTCTTTGATTAAATCTTGGTCTCCATGAAAATGGCCACCTCCATAGGCATCAATACATGGACATAGGACACAATTTCTGAACCGTGTCATCATGCCACAGATGGCGAAGCCAACCACGTTTTGTACAGACTGAGCATCAGGGAGAATGCCAGACTCTTCAGGGAGTGAGGGAGATCACCCCTATTTCATGGAGTCTCCCTGACATTCAGGGGAAGTTGGCATGTATGGAAAAGCGCTTGCTTCACTTTGATTCCATCTCACCATTGTCTACAGGAGTCACAAGCGTTTTTGCTCAATGTTTAATACATTATGCTGCAGGGAGGCTACAAACGCTCCGTTAAAAACCAGCTCAAAGTACCAGGTTTTGCATTTAAACAGATGTTGTTTTTCAACACTTGGGTGTACAGGGCCATATTGAACACAACACAATACTGTACATTTTCTTTTTAACTCACAGACACAAACTGAACTTGTTTTTAATGACTGTCAATAAAATGATTGACACTTGACAAATATGCTTTAGGGCTTATATTCTCCGGTAGTTTTTAAATGCATTTTGCATGAGTTGTGCTCTTAACCACTGGTGTTTTTACTTTCATTGTGTGTTTCAGAACACATCTTGTTCTCATTTCTGCCTTTATATTGAATAAACGCACCTGGAATGCCAACAGAGAGCTTGAGAATGCACAAAGTCTGAAATAGTGTTTTTAATGGTGTTTTCACTAGTGCTAAAAATACAAAAAAATGCCAATGGGTATGGGGTCCTAGGAAATTTAAGGAACATGTTGAGCTATATTTTAAGTGTCAACTATTTTTATATTTTGTTTTCAACATTGGTTTCTGTCTACATCTCTATGGTCAATATGTCTTTTTACTGAGCACTGTCATTTTCCTTCTTTAGGTGGTATGGGGCAGCACAGTGGCCTAGGGGTTAGCACTTCTGCCTCACATCACTGGGGTCGTGAGTTTGATTCCCAACCTTGATCTTATCTGTGTGCAGTTTGTATGTTCTCCATGTGTTTATGTTGGTTTCCTCTGGGTGCTCCAGTTTCCTCCCACACTCCAAAAACATACTAGTAGGTTAATTGTCTGCTATCAAAATTGACCCTAGTGTGTCTCTCTCTGTCTGTGAGTGTTTGTCTATATTAGGGAATTTAGACTGTAAGCTCCAATGGGACAGGATTTAGTGGTTCTATATAAATAAATGATGATGCCTATTTCCCAATAAGGAATGCCTTTCTATATCATCATCATCTATATACAAAATTCTACTGTGCAAAGGGAAAGTGGTTCATTCATCATCATCATCGTTTATTAATATAGCACCACTGATTCCACAGCGCTGTACAGAGAGCTCATTCACATCAGTCCCTGCCCCATTGGAGCTTACAGTCTAAATTCCCTAACATACACAGTCACTAGGGTCAATTTGATAACAGTCAAGTAACCTACTAGTATATTTTTGGAATGTGGGAGGAAACCGGAGGAAACCCACGCAAACACAGGGAGAACATACAAACTCCACACCGATAAGGCCATGGTCTGGAATTGAACTCACGACCCCAGTGCTGTAAGGCAGAAGTGCTAACCACTGAGCCACCATGCTGCTCAATCTCCACCCTTGCCAGCAGATTAATATACAAGCACAAAACAAAATTTAATTTTTACAGATCACTCCGCTTTCTCCTTTTTGTAACTCATTATTTCCTATGTGATCGGCTAAACAAGCAGTATTTAATTGCTTTGTAGTTTGCTGATCTCCATCAATTGCGCCATTGCCCAATTTAATCGCCTGACCCAGTGGTTCCCAAACTGTTGCAGTTTGCGGCACCCTTAGAGTCTCCATAATTTTTTCAAGGCACCCCTCCAAAATAAATACTGAGCAGTCCTGTTTTAGAAGTAGTTGGGTCAAAAATATTTAATAAGTATTTAGGTCAGGACAGAAATACTTATTTAGTTGTATGCAAAAATGCCCCCTATGCATCCAGACACACTGCCCCCTCTGCATCCAGACACACTGCCCCCTCTGCATCCAGTCACTCTGCCCCTTCTCACGCTGCCCCCTCTGCCCTCTCTCACGCTGCCCCTCCTCTGCCCTCTGTCCCCTCTCCTCTGGTCTCTCACGCTGTCCCCTCTCCTCTGCCCTCTGTCACGCTCCCTCTCACTCTGTCCCCTCAGCCGTGGCCAGCCAGAAAAAAAAAAACAAAAAACTTGCCAATCCGCGCGGTGTCGGGACCCAGCATTCTCCCTCTCTCTCTCTCACGCAGCTTGTCACTAAAGCTGCGTGAGAGAGGAGGAGAGGATCCTGGGTCCCGGTGCCGTGCGGATTGATAAGTTTGTTTTGTTTGGTTTTTTTTCTGGCTTTCCCGCGGCTCCCCTGTGACAGCGCCGCGGCACCCCTGTGACAGCGCCGCGGCACCCCTGTGACAGCGCCGCGGCACCCCTTAGAGCCGCGGCACACACTTTGGGAACCGTCGGCCTGACCTGAACTTCAGGCAAATAAATCTCCTCCACACAGTTTAAAGGGAACAACGATGAATGGCTTACAAAGGAAATCTTAAGAGATTCCAGACAGGAAATGCTCTTGTGATAATAATCAAGAAAAATTGTGACTTATCATTTCCTAATTGGGTAATCTCATGAGATTTAATCGCCAAGATTGAAAATCGTCCGTGTAGCCTTAACCTGAAATTTGCTGACACGGCTTATGATATTATACAGCTGTTGTTCACGCACAGTAGGAAATGATTAATAGTGTGTTGCTGTGGGAGATATCTACATATCTGCATGAATTATGAGTAAAGACAAGGTAACGACCATAGTGCACTAAAGAGGGAACACAGCAAAGTGACTTTCTTGGGTCCTTGAAACACTTACAAGTGGGCTGGGCAGCGATTGGATAGTGCTGAAATTTGCCTATTGCTGCTATTCCTATTATTGCACAGTTTTATATATCCTTGAAAAGAGCAGCTTGGACGAATACTAGTAATTAAAACAGAAGTAAAAGAATATACGACTGCCTCTTATTCCCACCATGCGTTCGGCTAATTTTAGTTTTTAGGTTTCCTCCCTGAAGCCTTGATTAGCTGGTCCTCTAAAAACTCCAAAGAATGCGAACTCTGTGCTCAGCCTCTAAAACAAATCATAGTACTTCACTGCTAATGAACACAAATGTGCCTATGGTGAGGTCTTATTGGATTTCTTTACTTAAAGAGACATCCTGGAGGGGATCAATAGACACTTCAGCATCTGAAATCAGTTAGAGGAGTGACTGTAAACCACCCAGCTTTTCACTTACAGATAACATGTGCCTCCATCACTGTTCGGCTCCCGTTTACTTCTCTAGAGATAGTGATCTGGTTTCCTCTGTTCCTTTCACCCAGGACAATGTCTGAGTGCCCAAATACATTAACTTTTATATATTATAGGTCATCAGCCATCTAACCTGTTGTTTTCATAAAACTATACATACTAAATTGTATTTGTGGTAGATAGCAAGAACGTCATAAAAAGGGGCTATTTAAATGTTTGTCAATAAAATTAAAAAAATAAATGATCTGCCAAAAATGATTCTTTAAAGGATCTCACTGTTTGTAAGAGGTTACAATCTTGCAGGAAATTATATTCACAGTGGCTTAGTGGTTAGCACTTCTGCCTTACAGCACTGAATCATGAGTTCGATTCCTGACCATGGCCATATCTGTGTGGAGTTTGTATGTTCTCTCTGTGTTTGCGTGGGCTTCCCATGCTCCAAAAAAACATACTAGTAGGTTAATTGGCTGCTATTAAATTGACCTTAGTCTTATACGGTCTGTATGTGTGTGTTAGGGAATTTAGACTGTAAGCTCCAATGGGGCAGGGTCTGATGTGAGTGAGTTCTCTGTACAGCGCTGCGGAATTAGTGGCGCTATATAAATAGCTGATTTATTTATGTAGCACCAATCATATTACAAAAAAATATGTAATCATGCCTATCAGTCCCTACCCCAATGGAGCTTACAGTCTAAACTTCTTACCACACGGGTCTGTTTTCTCTGAAGCCAATTACTCCAGCAGTATGCTTTTGAACAGTGGGATGAAAACCCAAGCAAATATGCAAACACAAACGCTACACAGATAGGGTCCTGGTTTGAATGGAGCCCATGACCATGACCTGAGCAATGTAAGGAAGCAATGCTAACCACTGTGCCACCCATACAAAAAGGCATGTGTTAAGAAATGGCCCATGCATTTATTAATGTATAAGGTTGTAACTTCATTAAGTTCTTAGCTGTACCCGCCACACTGATGTTTTTTCTCTGTGTTTTAGAAAATAAAATGCTTTAGGGTTGGCCCACAAAGTAGTGTTGGTGTATAGAGAAGAGGATTGTGGTAAGATTCCTGGACAGGGGCAAACGCAGGATTTGTAGAGGGGGGTTTCCACACCACGCCACCAGTGGGCGTGACCAGCATGCATGGGGGCGTGGCTATAATTTTAGACAGTGCTTGGCTGCTCTCCAACTCTTCCTATCCCGATAATATACATGGGCAATGCTGCGTGGACTACTGTTAGGTGCACGCAGCTCTCCCTTTTCAAGCAGAGCTGTGTGAAGCGGGAGCATGGTCCAGCCACCTCAATTATACAGTGCCCCAGGCTTGGAGGGGGGTTTCCAGGCACTAGGAACCCCCCTCCCCCTCGGTTTGCCTATGCTTGAAGAGGTGCATTTTCACAAACTACTTTATACTTTTACGTTATTAATTGCTATGAATTGTATCACTATATATAGAGCACAAACTAATTATAGAAATCTCTTTCTATGCAAAAATAAAGATCATGCAATATAACAAGAAGAAATTGTTAAACAAACATATTCTCAAAATAAAGTGGGGATGAATATATATGGGAGTAGTCCAATTAGAAGAACGAGTCCAACTAATAGGGTAATGAAGTGAGAGTCCAGGAAGAGACTTTGGCCACCGGGCAGAAACAACCAGCCAGTGTAATGAGTGGCAGAAGGACACAACGCTGCTAGTCTAGCATCACTGATAGTTCTGCTTGGAAGAACTGTATTCTAACTAGGTAATAACCAGGGGAAAATACAAGCATAGTATACTGACCCTAATTTTGACAATATCTAACTTCCTATAAAATAAATACATATGTATTCCAAAGACTACCAAAAAGAAAGATCAATCTGTCCTGAAAAATAATTTAACGGCCCATCTTTAAAATTAAAAAAAAAATCCTATTTTGAAGCTGAACCATTGCAAAGACATAACAAGTGGTCTAGTCAGGATGTGGTCAGATTAACTGCACGTGTTGGTGATTTACTGTTTTCTACATAGCGTCTGGCGACAATTCTTATCATTAGCGGTTGTTGCATTCGTTCTATAACATAGTTGCTCTAATTCTGCAGTGCCGTACAGTAGGGAGTTAAACATCTCTATAATTAGGCAAAGGTGAGAGGGCACCCCTTGCCGAAAGCTTACAATCTATAGAGATCTTGGCAAAAAAATCGACATACAAAATAAATTGTTCTGTATAATTGATATGTCAGACCTGACAACTATGCTAGAAAACCTAGGTTCATGAATACTGTGTGACCCTCTGTTCTTGTGAATCAACAACAGCTCAGTCGGAGTTCTTACGACTTCAGTGATATAAAATCATTCTGCTCCCTTCTGTCCAGGTTTTGGGTCTGATCCTTAATCAGCCCAATTTTCTGTGCGTTACTCATCGCACCCTATGTAAGGAGAGAAGACAGAGAGAGAGAGCGTGTGAGAGAGGGAAGAGAGGGGGTGTGTGAGACAGAGAGAGAGAGGGAAGAGAGTGGGTGTGTGAGACGGAAAGAGAGAGGGTGTGTGAGACAGAGAGAGAGAGGGAAGAGAGTGGGTGTGTGAGACGGAAAGAGAGAGGGTGTGTGAGACGGAGAGAGAGGGAGAGGGAAGAGAGAGGGTGTGTGAGACGGAGAGAGAGCGAGGGAAGAGAGGGTGTGTGAGACGGAAAAAGAGAGAGGGAAGAGAGAGGGTGTGTGAGACGGAGAGAGAGAGAGAGGTAAGAGAGAGGGTGTGTGAGACAGAGAGAGAGGTAAGAGAGAGGGTGTGTGAGACAGAGAGAGAGGTAAGAGAGAGGGTGTGTGAGACGGAGAGAGAGAGGGAAGAGAGAGGGTGTGTGAAACAGAGAGAGAGGGAAGAGAGGTTGTGTGAGACGGAGAGAGAGAGGGAAGAGAGAGGGTGTGTGAAACAGAGAGAGAGAGGGAAGAGAGAGGGTGTGTGAAACAGAGAGAGAGAGGGAAGAGAGAGGGTGTGTGAAACAGAGAGAGAGAGGGAAGAGAGAGGGTGTGTGAGACAGAGAGAGAGAGGGAAGAGAGAGGGTGTGTGAGACGGAGAGAGAGAGGGAAGAGAGAGGGTGTGTGAGACGGAGAGAGAGAGGGAAGAGAGAGGGTGTGTGAGACGGAGAGAGAGAGGGAAGAGAGAGGGTGTGTGAGACGGAGAGAGAGAGGGAAGAGAGAGGGTGTGTGAGACGGAGAGAGAGAGAGGGAAGAGAGAGGGTGTGTGAAACAGAGAGAGAGAGGGGGAAGAGAGAGGGTGTGTGAGACGGAGAGAAAAGAGAGGGTGTGTGAGACGGAGAGAGAGAGAGGGTGTGTGAGACGGAGACAGAGAGAGAGAGAGGTAAGAGAATGGGTGTGTGAGACGTAGAGAGAGAGGGAAGAGAGAGGGTGTGTGAGACGGAGAGAGAGAGAGGGAAGAGAGAGGGTGTGTCAAACAGAGAGAGAGGGAAGAGAGACAGTGTGTGAGACGGAGAGAGAGAGGGTGTCTGGAAGAGAGAGGGTGTGTGAGACGGAGAGAGAGAGAGAGAGGTAAGAGAGTGGGTGTGTGAGACGTAGAGAGAGAGAGGGAAGAGAGAGGGTGTGTGAGACGGAGAGAGAGAGGGTGTGTGAAACAGAGAGAGAGGGAAGAGAGACAGTGTGTGAGACGGAGAGAGAGAGGGTGTCTGAAACAGAGAGAGAGGGAAGAGAGAGGGTGTGTGAGACAGAGAGAGAGAGAGAGGTAAGAGAGTGGGTGTGTGAGACGTAGAGAGAGAGAGGGAAGAGAGAGGGTGTGTGAGACGGAGAGAGAGAGAGGGAAGAGAGAGGGTGTGTCAAACAGAGAGAGAGGGAAGAGAGACAGTGTGTGAGACGGAGAGAGAGAGGGTGTCTGGAAGAGAGAGGGTGTGTGAGACAGAGAGAGAGAGAGAGAGGTAAGAGAGTGGGTGTGTGAGACGTAGAGAGAGAGAGGGAAGAGAGAGGGTGTGTGAGACGGAGAGAGAGAGGGTGTGTGAAACAGAGAGAGAGGGAAGAGAGACAGTGTGTGAGACGGAGAGAGAGAGGGTGTCTGAAACAGAGAGAGAGGGAAGAGAGAGGGTGTGTGAGACGGAGAGAGAGGGAGGGAAGAGAGAGGGTGTGTGAGACGGAGAGAGAGAGGGAAGAGAGAGGGTGTGTGAAACAGAGAGAGAGGGAAGAGAGAGGGTGTGTGAAACAGAGAGAGAGAGAGAGGGAAGAGAGAGGGTGTGTGAGACAGAGAGAGAGGGAAGAGAGTGGGTGTGTGAGACGGAAAGAGAGAGGGTGTGTGAGACAGAGAGAGAGAGGGAAGAGAGTCGGTGTGTGAGACGGAAAGAGAGAGGGTGTGTGAGACGGAGAGAGAGAGGGAAGAGAGAGGGTGTGTGAAACAGAGAGAGAGAGAGGGAAGAGAGAGGGTGTGTGAAACAGAGAGAGAGAGGGAAGAGAGAGGGTGTGTGAAACAGAGAGAGAGAGGGAAGAGAGAGGGTGTGTGAGACGGAGAGAGAGAGGGTGTCTGAAACAGAGAGAGAGGGAAGAGAGAGGGTGTGTAAGACGGAAAGAGAGAGGGTGTGTGAGACAGAGAGAGAGAGAGGGAAGAGAGTGGGTGTGTGAGACGGAAAGAGAGAGGGTGTGTGAGACGGAGAGAGAGGGAGAGGGAAGAGAGAGGGAGAGGGAAGAGAGAGGGTGTGTGAGACGGAGAGAGAGGGAGAGGGAAGAGAGAGGGTGTGTGAGACGAAGAGAGAGAGAGGGAAGATAGAGGGTGTGTGAGACGGAGAGAGAGAGAGGGTGTGTGAGACGGAGAGGGAAGAGAGAGGGTGTGTGAAACAGAGAGAGAGAGTGGGAAGAGAGAGGGTGTGTGAAACAGAGACGTGAGAGGGAAGAGAGAGGGTGTGTGAAACAGAGAGGGAAGAGAGAGGGTGTGTGAAACAGAGAGAGAGAGGGAAGAGAGAGGGTGTGTGAGACGGAGAGAGAGAGGGTGTGTGAAACGGAGAGAGAGAGGGAAGAGAGAGGGTGTGTGAGACGGAGAGAGAGAGAGGGAAGAGAGAGGGTGTGTGAAACAGAGAGAGAGAGGGAAGAGAGAGGGTGTGTGAGACGGAGAGAGAGAGGGTGTGTGAAACAGAGAGAGAGAGGGAAGAGAGAGGGTGTGTGAGACGGAGAGAGAGAGAGGGAAGAGAGAGGGTGTGTGAGACAGAGAGAGAGGGGGAAGAGAGAGGGTGTGTGAAACAGAGAGAGAGAGGGGGAAGAGAGAGGGTGTGTGAAACAGAGGGAAGAGAGAGGGTGTGTGAGACGGAGAGAGAAGAGAGAGGGTGTGTGAGACGGAGAGAGAGAGTGGGTGTGTGAGACGGAGAGAGAGAGAGGGAAGAGAGAGGGTGTGTGAGACTGAGAGAGAGGGAGGGAAGAGAGAGGGTGTGTGAGCGTAAGAAAGAGGGAATAGAGAGGGTGTGTGAGACAGAGAGAGGGTGAGAGTGAGACTTTAAGGAAATAATGTTCTCTGGCCAATTCCATTGGCCTATTACCCAGGAAGGTCCTATGTATAAGTGAAGGATCTCTGTTCTATAAACAATTGGGTAATGGACAGATCCTGGTGATACATTTATATATCTTTTCAATAGAATATTATTAAAGCTATACCACCTCCATATATGAAGTTCAAAAATAAAGGTTTCCCACAACCAATAGTGCTCTTAAAATAACTTGTTAGTACATTATCTATTTTTTTAAAAACTAGTAAATATTGAAACGTTGATACACAAATTTTTCTTTTTCTTTTTTCTTTTACTAGATGGACACTTTTATGGTATAAGCTGATCGAGTGTTAACGTGAAGAGATACGCTCTCTGTCGATTGGGTAAGTTAAGAGGTCACTTTGATGATAACACCTCATCTTCAAGTAGACATACGGTCATACAAGTGACCCACCATTCAGATTTCAGGTATTTAAAAAATTAAATGCCGGTGTTGGAAGTTGTTACTTCCCCTTTAAACAGAAAAACAAAATCCGGGCCCAGCCTTTTATGAAATGTCTCTCTTTTCTCTGATGGATGGTCAAGTCACTTTCCTACAATCTCAAGGAATGACCTTATATTAAATGTACTGTTGTGACTCCTTGGGGTGCAATTAATTTAAAAGCTCAAGTGAAAACCCTTGATATTGACCTTGGGTTGGCGAGCATATAATAACCATAATCCCTTGAGGAAGGTACAACATGTATCCGTAGGTTTTTTTTTATTGCTCTGCGACGTTCTCAGTAAATTTTTCTCCAACAAAATGTTAAATATTTTAAAAAGGCATAAATAATAAAAGCAAGATATATGTATGTTGTAATTTCTATACATAATAAATATTTAATATTGCAGCAAAAGGAGCAGTTTGGCGATCAATTCCTACAGTCAGGCTCGGTGCAAAACCGTGACTCCTGTTTTGGGGCTCTTGAGTTAGCTTATGTGCCAGAAACATGTATATTACTACACTTCGATAATACATCATTGGCACCGGTTCTATGACTGCCCACATGGCTCCTGGTCAAGGTGCAAGACAATAAATGGCCCATTCTTCATTTGCCCCTCATGTTTTAATTAGCTGAGGTTGGAATCTTTCAATGTATTATTTTCCAGTGCACATATTTCCTTTTATGAGCAATTTTGGGGGAGATTCAATCGGCCACAGGATGCTGCCGAGGTATCGCTTCCATGTCCGACTGTGCATATTGTCGCCCATTATGGTAAGGAATCTTCGCTCATTTTTCCTCGCACCTCTATGGGACGAGAGGGAAAATGAGCGTAAATTGAGTCAAAACTTCATTGTGATGTGTCTCCGTGGACTGCGCCTCGCGTCAAACTGAATCTCCTTAATTTAAGATCATAAGTCTATGGGCCTGAGTCATTAAGGCAAAAAAGGAGTAAATGTTCTCTGGGACAAACCATGTTACAATGCAAGCGGTGCAAATTAGTTTATTGTTTTGCACATAAGAAAAATACTGGCTGTTTTTTCTTGTAGGACACAAATACTTGATAGCTTTATTATTACACTGAAATGTAAAGTTGATCTAGGACATGCCCTACCCCAACTATAAATCTCCCCCCACATTTTAAATTTACCTCCCCCTCCAATGCAACATGGTTTTGCCCAGGGGCAAATATTACTCCTTTTTTATGTTTTACTCTCCTTAATGACTCAGGCCCTATGACTTCACATTGAAAATCTTAAACACCGTTTTCGTAGAGGGTAACGAGTCTGTTTACACACTGTAAAAGTTCTGTATCCCATTGGCAAAGCTGTTGCTCCCTTTGATTATATACTTGAATATAAAGAAAGAAACATATGCTCTTAAGACATAATATTGGTGTCAGGCTGGATTCTCTGAATGCTATATAGTATAGTTATCAATGGAAGATGCTCATATTCTGTCATACAAGACTGCTCATGTTATACAATGTACGCCGCTTGTCTCTCGGCGCGAAAGCTCTCGTATAGCTGATAATGAACGTTTCACATTCAATGTGTTGTTTCTGAGGCTCATCTGAACATTAGATTTTATTGGCTGAAAAAAGAACGCTAAGTGTGGCACCAGATTCCGTTGTCTCTGTTCCAACGTGTCTACAGCAGATAAAGCTGACTGTTGTAATAATTTCTAAATATCTGAAACACTATACATGGTTTGTAAAGTATACTCCGAGAAATATTTTGATTTCAAACCAGAAAAATATGATGCCACTGTCCTATACACCAGACAATGCATCTCTTTGCGGTCATGTAATGTATTTTGAATCGGCTTCTGTGGTCACAGGTAGCAACGAGAGTAACATTACTGATGAATAGTTTTTAACACATTCTTTTATAGATGATCGCGCAAGAGGCTAAATTTTGCATGGACATATTAATATAATTTGCAAAAATGCAGAATTCATTTCTGTTAACTTAATTGTTTATGTGTTTGGTCTTTGAGAAGCACTTACCAGTAAATGATTAAAGTTTTGTGTTTGCAATGTTGAACAGCCAATGAGAGTAATTGGGAGGTGTTTCCTATTGTCTCCATAAATTCAGCTCCCAGGGGATGCTGGATCCTATTGGTCCCCGATCGTCGCTGAAGCCACGCACCCGCCATACTTAGTTTTATAGTTATATGTTTAACCAATTATCTTCCTTATGCAGGGGATGCACAGTAGGTAGGAGAGCTGTACGGTCGGTGACTAATTGAAGGTGCTACCCTGATTGGCCGCTCGTCACTGCCCCTTTTCGGAGTAACATGATTCTTTCTGTGTGGAGGGTCCCTTGGCGTGCTTTGCGTGGCACGGCAACGTCGAGTCTAGAAGGGGAGCAGTCACGTTGACGCCAGATTAGCACCGGCCAATAGTGAAGAGGTTACTCTTGGTTTAGTGGTTGAGCGATTGTCCCCCACTGGTTTTTGGTTGAAGATTAGTTGTTAGCTGACTGCTATGCTCTCACCGCCACCAGGGATGTTTTAATATCTAAAAATAAACTGTGACCTTTTAATTTGCCAAAAATATGAGTGTCTGTGTCTTATTTCAGGTTCTGCATGGTTACACACACATATGTAGGCTGGTATAGTGTAAGGAAGTGTTATGTTCGTTTTTGTCACTTACCAATAAACATTGTCCAGTGCGATTATTGTGGTTCCAACTCACAAAGAGATTTAATAGCAAAAGATAGCAGGATTTACAACAAGTCATTGTAACACATAAAATGTATAACAATAAACAGAAAAGCATAAAAACCGAATACATTATATTACGCAAGCGTGTCTCGGTCCCAGGTCCATGTTGTCTGCAGTCAGGAACAGAGATTTACACTGGCCCAGGACTTGCTTATATGCAGTTTAAATTAACATAATCAGTGATGATGTCACGAATATACACAGATAACACTGAGAGGTCTTCATAGGTCCAGGGTTAATATGTTCCCGTAGACTGCTGGGCATAGGTCAATTCATTTGATCTTTTCTCCAAGGGTGGGGGGCAGCTCACACCAACTGTTGCCTATGTGTCTTTCTGCCGAATAACCAGTTTAAACTGACCCATAAACAAACAAAATACTTTTGAGTATTAATCTCATATTGCTCATAACTTGGGATCGCTACTCTGTCGAAACCGGGTTAATGCCAGTGAAATAAGCTTTAATATGAGACTAAACTCTTTACCTTTTAGAGGCCCTGAACCATAAATACCTTTACTTTAATATTATCTATGTATAAATAATCTCTACTACATTTTACTAATAAATAAATGTGGATTGGAACCTTAATAAATGTGTAATATTTACAAGTGTAAGTGCGAATGTAAATGTGTGTGTTATTAATCTGTGCAATTGCGTCATTACACGTGGCGCACTAATAGCAATCGCACGGAAAAACAATATTAATCAGTTTAGTTTACTTCATCCAATTATTTGACTTCCACAGAAGGAAGGGCCTCACACTATTATTTTATTATTGACTTTGATATTTGTAGCACATATATACCCCATATTTAATGATTAGCTTTTGAAATGATAACATAGAGGCATATACTATCCTGCTCAACTAAGCATTTGTCTTTTCCTTATGGCATTAACTTAATTGTTGATGATGTTTTTGAAAATTGGTGCCTAGGAAAAAAGATGCTATTGTGTCTAACCAGTCAGGTCCTGTCATTTTTCTAATAAAGTGTTGAAAATACAAGCTCTGGTCTGCCTGACCTGATAACACCTCTTTCCTAAACACTAGTGTTCAGAAATGTGTCTGAATATGTATTTGAGCTGCTATTTTGGTTAGTCTGCTAAAATCCAATTAATTATGATCTGTAGAAATCAACACCAAGGGGTTTACACCGCTAGGCAGATTATTAAGGAAAATACAGAATGAGTACATGGAATTACCAAGAAATTCAGTTTACACAAAGCACCTGACAGAAGTGGGAATACCTATTGGAGAATTCAATTTACGTTGGCATCCATAGCAGACCTATTACCATAATGCACATCCAAACTAACAGAAATATTAAAGGAAGTGAGGCAGAAGGTTCTGTCACGCTGATACGACCTCGATAAAAGATTGCACAGTGATTAGCATTGCTGCCCACACAGTTGTAATAGAGACGAGTGGTCAATTCATTCTGCCGTGTGGTGTGATGACGGAACACCTAAGGCCAAATTCTGCCAGTGCAGAATGAGGCAAATATTTTGTGGAACAGTTTCCAGAATTGTGCTTATCCTTAGTGATGCCTCTTGGGTAATTTTCCAACCAGAATAAGAACTGAGGTCTGTATAGGAACGAAGGATAATAAAAGCTTTGCTGTATTTTTAACTGAATTATTCTCTGGAATGTTAATAGTTAACTATTGGGTACGCCCATCCGGTGTCATAGGGGAGGAGAACAGAGGCTATAAATTGGATGGGCGGAGTTTTATTCAGCCTTGCAGATCTGGATGTTGCCCACCCACCCTCCCTGCTTCGTTTGGTTCCTGGGAACATGAGGAATTGGCTGGATACTGTTCAGGATGGGTATCCGCTATTGGCGGCAGACATGGCTGTCCACGAAGATGGATGGAGTTTTGGCCGGAAAACGCAGTTCAGTCGACGGCCAGTGGTTGTTTGGTCGCACATTTACGGTATAGGGCACGTTGAACCCGCCTCTCTTCGAGTGAATCGGCTATTAGTCTCGGTTCAGGTACCGCCCCTGTGGGTTGCCCTGGGGTTGCTTTCCATCTAGCCCAGAGGATGGGGGCGGGTTCTGTTAAATCGGGACGCGGTGCCCGTCCAGGTAGATATGTGCGCCCGAGGTGTGATTAGTTGTCCCCCACTTGAACCCAGGGGTTTGGTTGTTCCCCTAGATGATAAAGTCCTAATGCTGAGACAGTTGGGTTTTGCCTGGAACACGTCGGACTGACTGCTTTATTCTCCTCCACCATAGTTAAATAAGTAATTTAATTTTTTCCATACTCAAGTCTCGTGTCGTTACTCTAAGGGAATAGTTGAATAAGAGTAAGAAGGGAAAAGGTTAAGATATCAGACATAAGCCTTTTATGACATATGTGTGTAGTTTGTATGTTCTTCCCGTGTTCGTGTGACCTTCTTCCATGTGCTCTAGTCTCTTCTCACGGTCTAACAACATACTGCTTCACTGACTTCTGATTCCATTTTCCCTAATGCCTGCATGTGTTTGTTGGCCTGTGATTAGGGAAATTAGATTGTAAGCTTCTCTGGTGTACAGACTGATCTGAAAAAAACAAACAAATACAAAATAAATAAAGATATTAATAATAATGTCCATTGGGGCTGTTAGATCTTTGTACGCAGTTTACATTAAGCCACTGTCCCTGAATTGTTCTGGTTTGCAGTATTGATTGAACGCCCTCTGTTTAAATGGCTGAACTAAATAATGTGTCGTATATTGTGAATAAAACTCTATGATATAAGTATACCAGAAGTGACTGCGGTGATCCTTAACCATATACAACCACGAGCCTCCAGGCTAATATGATGTTTATTTTACAGTAAGTAGGTTTTTAATTTTGAAACAAAGCAAATGACATATATATATATATATATATATATATATATATATATATATATATATATATATATATATATATATATATATATATAATCTCTTCACTGAATGTTCCGTGATGAAATGTGTAACTCTTTCAGAATAAGTCATGTGACATTAGTGATTTCACTTTCCAAATGTAAGTGATGACATCACTACTCACCAATTATAAAGTTATGTCTTTTTACATCTACTTAGGTAATTTGTATAATATTTTTTGGCACCCTATTGATAAACATTATTATTATTAATAATGATAATAATACATGAGACAGGTGAATGTTGACACTCCACACACCAAAACCTTGCAAATAAAAACAGGTTATTGCAGAACATACAACTGTAAGTCTAACATTATAGCAAACTCCTCATACAATGTACACTTAGGACGCCTTCCGTCTAGTCCACAAACACAGTGTTGTGATAATTGCTTTTACCCTAGTGAACGGCAGTCCCTGCCAGCAATCTCGGGGTAATCCTGTATAAGTACAAAGTCTGTGATGTCATATTTTGTTCGGAATGGAAATAACCAGTGACAATAATAGGTTTGTTGTCTCAGATTTGAAGGTCTCACGGGGCCAGATGTTGCGTTGTAGGAATGGATGCCCCCTGCAGAGAGGCGTAATGAGACAAAGTTTCCCAGGGGCACACACAGAAAAGCCTCTCCATACAGAGATGTCATTTTATTGGGATTTTTCTACAAGACGTCTACCTAGAGCAGTGAGCGGCGAGGAGAGGAATAGATGTACAGTTAGAGGAAGGTCTGAAGTGATGGACTGGATGTAGCAGCGATTGTTATTCAATCATAGTCCGAGCAGCGGAGCATGCATGCTGCTAATTAGCATAAGGAGGAAGGCACGAAAGCAGCCTGGGCCTCCAGAGACAGCTAGGCTGAATATCTGGGCTGTCCGGGAGATACTGACACAGGTCTGAATCTCTCTGCATTGCAGAGAACTATATCTTGTGGAAGATGTCCATAAAATCATCTCCCAGTTCACTGACACAGTCATAGGCTCATTAGCAACATGACGGGGAAAGAGGTGCACCTTACTGCGTTTCCAGAGGTGATGAGGAAGGACGGGCACATCTTTGTGTGTCTAACAGACTCTAATTTAATACTGTACTGTCATAATCTTATTTGTAAGGAATGCTGTATATCTGGTATTCAATTGTTAGCGTTAACGCACAAAAACGAGCGCTCAAAAAATATTACCGTTTATACGGTAATATTGCGCGCGAAAAGCGTTAATACGGTAGTTTACTCGCGGAATTTCAGCTCGCCGCTCAGGGGGCTGCGAGCTGAAATTCCGCGAGTAATTACCGTATTAACGCTAAGATTTTTTGAGCGCTCGTTTGAGAGCGTTAACGCTAAGGGGGGTATTCAATCGTTAGCGAGATCCCCGGAAAACGAGCGCTCTAAAAATATTAGCGTTATAAACAGTAATTACTCGCTAACTTTCATCTCGCAGCTCCCTGAGCTGCGAGATGAAATGCAGCGAGTAAACTACCGTATTAATGGTATTTACGCGCATATTACCGTATTAACGCTAATATATTTTGAGCGCTCGTTTTTCCGGGGATCTCGCTAACAATTGAATACCCCCCTAACAACTGAATAAAGTTCTATAGCAGAAATACCAAAGTTCTATAGCAGAAATACCTGTGTGTATTATATAATGTGTATGTGTGTGTGTATATATATATATGTGTGTATATATGTATATATATATGTATGTATATATATATGTATGTATATATATATATATATATATATATATATATATATATATATATATATATATATATATATATATATATATATATTATATACTGTGTATGTGTCACAAGTCCCCTATTCTTAGTCTAAGGGATAAATTTAATCAAGCTGCAATTTTCCGGCGGGTGTGAAAGTGGAGATGTTGCCTATAGCAACCAATCAGATTCTAGCTATAATTTTGTAGAATGTACTAAATAATTGACAGCTAGAATCTGTAGGGTTGCTATAGGCAACATCTCCACTATTCAAACCCGCCGGAATATCGCAGCTTGTTGAATTTACCCCTTAGTCTTGATGGTGCTATCCTTATTAGATTCATTGGTTTATTATGGCTTACTATGATCCTCCTTCACACGAGCAGCATCAGTGCATCTACTTTTGTGGAGTAGTGCAGAGACTGGTATTCATTTTGCAGAGCAAGATTATAGCCGGTTACACTCCCCAAAGGGATTGAGTCTTGCACCAGCTTTCAGCTGGTGCAGATTGAATCGCGATAAATTGCATTTCTAAAGGCACTTTTGCCCAATGTAAAATAGAAAAGGCTTCACACCCACAAAAGTGACACGAGGAATAAAGACATTCCTGATGTCCTTCACTGTCATGATTAAGCCACAGATGAAGCCAAATCTCATCAGATTTATTTGCATCCCTGCACAACACAACTACAGTGGAGAGTAGGCATGTGCTTCCTAAATAAGAGCCAGAGTTCATGTATGATCAGAAAAAGGTTGCCAGTGAGAGACACTTAGCTCACAGTCATACAGAACCTCCATTTTAACTGTAACTAACTGTCACCGCACAGACATTCTCCATCTTGTGGTTGTCACCTCGGAGACATCCTCCATCCATCTTGTGGATGTCCCCTCGGAGACATCCTCCATCCATCTTGTGGCTGTCACCTCGGAGACATTCTCCATCCATCTTGTGGTTGTCACCTCGGAGACATTCTCCATCCATCTTGTGGTTGTCACCTCGGAGACATTCTCCATCCATCTTGTGGTTGGCATCCATATTGCCTGGCTACATTCCTTTTCACAGAGACTACCGATTTTTGAGATAAAACGGAAAAGAGTAATTGTTTTATCTGATATGCTGTAAGTAGAAATGTAAAAACACGTTTAAATCTGCTGTGCAATTTCCATACCTGTTGCCAAAACACTCAAAAACAGTGAATATTGAGGTAGATTAAGAGTAAAATATTAGTAAATAGCATTGCTGATAACTAGAAAAATGTAATTATATGGTATTTGTCGCTAATCATTATATGCCTGTTGACTGATGTTAATAAATGTGAAAGTTGCATTTCCTACATAAAATGTAATTTAACACAACCGTCTCCAAATCTCCTACCAGTTTAAAAATCCAATGCAAAACCAATGGGAATCTCATGTCTTGCAATAGCCCAAACAGAATTGACAAATAGTGATTCGAATAGACGTCTGCAACTTGAAATAAAATAACTGCAATTCTAACAGTTGAAGTACAGCTGGAGAGGTCAATATGCTAGTAGCCAATCAGACGCAGCGATATAGTGCTGCTAATGGTCATCATCACATATCTTGGCACCAGTCCTCCAGCCTCCACAAGAGACACACCTCCTAAGATGGGGATGCTTCCACTTTTAATTTTGTTGCACTTACGTGAGCATAAAAAGACAGTTGTTACCAGCACTGAAACATAACACTGCATATCTGTGTGTATTTAGCAAAATGAAAAAATGAGGCATTGGTTCATATTTTGAAGAAGATATTTAAGCCTACATCCCAACGTCAAGGGTACCTCAATGTATGCAGGTCCTACACTGACCTATATGCTTCAAACACCATTAAAATGCAGTTAAATCAGAAGCACTTACCTCTCAGGTATAGGGGCTTAGATCTAGCCAGTGCTTATGTGAATACACCCTTACTGTACTCATATTACAATTACCCATTTCCGTTCCTGCTCTACAGTAATACGACACAGTGAGATGACGCAGGTTTACGATATACAACAAGCTAAATACGGATGCATTTTTGGTGCACATGAACAGTTTGCAAATAGTTCTGATATGCCATATTAAATTGTCATATAGATGATGCCCTATAAGTTGGACATGGATTATTAACCCTTTCACAATGTATCAACAAAAGGAGTTGCCCAAGCTCACTGCTGAGAAATGTGTTGTGTAATGCCATCACACAGAAGAATACCTCACTGCAGAAAACTAAATGCCCACTGTGATACATGATACATGACAAAGTGTTTTCTACCTGTGCAGCGAGGAAGGTTAGGTGGCAAAACGCGTTTCAATATATATTGTGCAGTTGACTTAATACCATGTGAGTAGCCTCAAACGCGACCACAATGGTCCTCTGGAAATAAATTGAAATTATTAGGCTTGTTGGAAAATACGAGGACTGCTGTCAGCCTGTGTACGACCCAAATGCGCTCCAATGTCTAGGTCCTAGCGACAAGATCGCGGCGTATGGGGCAAACTTTAGCGACAGTTTCGACAAACACTTTAACCTACTTACTGGAAAAATATTAATGATATCATTAACGGTTTCTACGTCTCTCAGGCCTGGAGTTTTTCTTCTACCCATACCCTGGATTTTTGTATTCATTATTGAAGAATAAAAAATACTGTAATCCTTTAAAATTATTGCAATTGGCCTTATAATTACAGAAAAAGAATAATTATCTCTATCGCTGTACAAACAGAGACAGGAATCTAAAGGAGCTATTTTTGCAGTAAAGAGACTACGTATGTATTTTAGCTTTTAAAATGTATTAGAGAGGTTTAGATTTGTTTTCACAGAAGTCCTAGTTGAATTACAGTAGCACAGACGTGGCACTCTCTTAAAGAAACAGCTTGATACTCCGGTCTTTAACGTGCAGCAGCTAATTGTATTCAAATTAGTGTTGTCATTTTGTCACCGGGTTCTTATAAATTTAGCAATATCAATCATAGTGGAAATTTAATTTTGATTACCTGTAATTATATTACACCTACGTCGCGCAGATGTGCGTAATAAAACTACAAATGACAACAGCCAATACAGTATAATTAAGTTAAGACAGCATAAATGTAATGTATTCACTCATGCAAAACAGTTTTTTTTTGTTTTTTTTTAATGTGGCTAATTTTATAAGGATTGTCCGCTATTGATTTGTGCGCTATTGTTGAGTTAACAGGATCATTTGACATGCTTCATTCCGTCAGTTTATGGGTATATATTAACATGTGATCACCCAATGCCCGATCAGATAGTGTTGACAGAGCAGAATATGGCTCGGATTTTAAACAGGGATTATTGCTTTTTATCACTTCCTTAATTTATGCTACACCAGGAGCAGGACAGATGTGAATATTAAATGCATTTATGGCAACGGAATAAGTCTTTTCAAGAGTCACTACAGTGAAGTTGGCAATGGCATATTATATATCTCCAGCCAAAAAAACTTGCAATCAATGACTTATTAGTGCCTAAGTATGGGCTGTAATGTTTATGTGTCCCCTTGATTTACTTGAAAATAAATTTCTAATTCTATTTATTATCCTGATTGATATTATTAAGGACAGAGCGAAGTTAATGAACACCTTGCCAAAGTTAATTGCAATAAATATTGTACCATAATTCAGATGCACATTACTGGGAGAGAAATGAGGGTAGAGGGAAATGCATGTATGTTTTGTCTAAGTGTCCATTGCTTACTGCTGGGATGTGACCTGTGAGATACCATGTATAGAACTCGTTATCTTAATCGCCTTATTTTTCCATGGCTGCAAGCAGTAAATGTTTCTTTATCAGTCTTTCATAGAAGAATCAATGTAACCTTTGCTTTTACCACCTTAAGCAGATGCTCTTATTCATAAAATTATAGCCGATGGGACTCGCGGTAAATTAATACAGATAACCTGAGCTGACCTAAATATATTTGTATTGATAAAACCCAAATGGTCTCGGTCTGTTTAATAAAAATACACACTGTCAGCATTATTGGAATCCAGTTGAAACAGCATTGATAAATCATATTAAAACCACAGAATATATGAATTTGTTAGGGTGGCCCGTTGAGCACTTCTAATAACATTAATAGGAGATTAGAGGTGCAATTTGTCAATGGTATATTTTGTATACTATATGAAAAATCTTTTCAGGGAAACTAATTTTGTATACTTTTACAAATAATTTTGTTAATTGATGTGACAATACTCAAGGGGGACGGGATTGTCCTGGGTCTCTTCTAAGAGTGTGTCCCCTCGTATTCCGCTATGTGACCAAGGTGGACCACTAATAAAGGACTAGAAAACAGAGACACTGCGTACATAACAGTAACACAAGCTCAGACAGCTAGTCAATCTGTTCACCATCAAGCTTATAATATATACACTGGATTTAAACTGCTGCACAGTACTCATACTGGGAAACGCGCCCACACACAAAAGGAGCGTTTCCAATTACCCTAGTTTGTTGCTTAACTTGTCCTCCTTCTTGTCATGCTTTAACCACTCCACCCAAGTCTACTACCCACTTGGAACAGACAAGCCAAAGGGTCTTCCCGCTTTTGACAGGCACACACCGACAAGCAACACCAGACACTGTCTGTGTCCCCACACGACAGTTGCTCAGAGAATCCACTCTCCATCAAAACATCTATCAAATTCTATTCACTTAAATTCCGCTATATGTTTCACATCGCCACTTGTAAAATTCCATACTACCACTTCTAAATTTACACTTCGACCACTATATAAATGTACATATGTATGTACATATGTATGTGTATGTATGTATGTATGTATGTATGTATGTATGTATGTATGTATGTAATATATATTTATATATATATATATACATGTGTGTGTGTGTATATAAAATATATATATACATATATATTAAAAACAAAAAAAGACATAGTACAGACTGGGGTGCAAGTGGAAGTTGCCCACATTGTATAGATGAAAAACAGGGATACTCTGCACTCTCCAAACACATATGCTGTACTAACTACTTTTCTATATTAAAAACAGGGAATGTTAGTTCCACATATTGCAGTATCTGTTAAGCTGCCCAATTCACGCCAAAGTTTTCCCATTCTGGTCAGTCCTACCATGATCAAATGCAATGCTTTTTTTTATCTGGGCTAAAGGCATATCTGCACTTAGCTTTTAAAGGCAAGTCCTTCCCAAGTATGTGTATATATATATATATATATACATATATATATATATATATATATATGCGCTGTACAGAGAGCGCACTCACATCAGTCCCTGCCCTGTTGGAGCTTACAGTCTAAATTCCCTCCCTCATACACAGACAGAAACACAGACTAGGGTTAACTTCATAGCAGCCAATTAACCTACCGGTGTTGTTTTTGGAGTGTGGGAGGAAACCGGAGCACCCGGAGGAAACCCACACAAACACAGGGAGAACATACAAACTCCTCACAAATAAGGCCATGGTCGGGAATCAAACTCATGACCCCAGTGCTGTGAGGCAGAAGTGCTAACTACTAAGCCACAGTGCTGCCCCCCAAAATATATATTAATTCAACATATATTTGGATGCCCTTAAAACAAGCAAATCAGGGGTGAAAACAAGTACATTTCTGTAAAATTCTTACTACATACTACAGATGCTATATACTCCTTTCATTTATAGCGGGTTTACATTAAGAAGGGACTGATGCTTCTATTTTTACAAACAAGATCTTTGTTTAGCAATAAATCCATGAGCACAAACTTTCCGAAGTTGAAATATTAGACGGTCCTCAGCGGCGCACGCAGGATTCCCCCCCCCCCCCCAAAAAAAAATATAGCGAGAGCTGCAGCGAATGCGCAGCAGCTCCATTTCGGCGACACTGCACTGAACAGCAGCCGCGGCGCTGTCAAAGAAGCGTCCACGGCGGTGCTGTATTGTAGTACAATACAACACCGCCGCAGACTCTTCTTTGACAGCGCCGCGGTTGCTGTATAGTACAGTGACACTATGTAGGGACACTGTACTTCGCAGAGGGGAGGGGTTTCTGGAGAACCAGAAACCCCCCCTGCGTGCGCCCCTGGTCCTGTATATATCACATTTCCCTTACTACCCTTCCAATAACTGATGTAATCGTGGCAATCAAAGCTATGGCATATTATGAACTGGAGCCTTTACTAATTATTCATTCTTTACCATGTATATAAGCACCTAGATACTCTTTGGGTTCCATGCAAACGGCTGCACACCTAGGCCCTGGGATTTAACAGTCTCCGCCTTCACTATTAGCCAGATGGAGAACTGAATGATTTACATCGCTCCTAGAACTCTGCGTTCACTATGCAGCTTAGAAGCAGGAGACTATTTCTGCTCAATAGGATCCTAATTGTGTTGCTATTCCAATATCCCCAGTGGGATGCTTAATACACCAACCAAATCCTTCTTTAGAGAATTAGGACAAAAATACGGTTTGCCCATTATATAGTCACAGTTAATTACTTGAAGGAATTAGTCAGATATATATTTGATATGTATAAAAAAAAGATTCCTGAGTAATTTGACACAAGCCAATATATGTTTCCTGCCGTGCTCTTACAGCGTATAATGTAAACATCACTAAGCATGGAATATTTCAAATATTAAAAATAATAATCACTGCATTACCAAAAAAAGCAAGATTACGTAAAGGAAAAGAGCTTTATGTGCAATATTGGGAAATGGCTTAATAATTCTGTGTAATATTCACATGAACAGAGTAGAGCAAGGACCTGAGGGGTGGAGCAAGATCCTCGGAGGCGGGGATGATCTGGTAATGCCGGCCCCCCTTTACCAACGAAATTTGGGAGCCTCTGAGAAATTCCGGTAAAGTAGGCGAGTATGGTCTTACCGGCACATTTCTAATACACTGAGTCATGAGGAAGGATGCAGTGATAGATGAGTGAATTAAGCAGTCACCATGCACTTCAATTTATTTATAAAATGTACTTCCCAGTATTTATTAAATAGAACTTCATTGTGGCTGATGAAGGTATGTAATAGTAATGTAATGTAATACAATAGTAATGATCTATTTGTGAATCATAATTAATAATGATAAAAAAAAACACACACACTGTAAATCAGGTTATGGTAGCATGCTGAGAATTGTAGTTCCCTCATAGTTAGAGAGCTCCAACTACCTCCCTGATCCTGTACAAAGTAGCTTGGACATACACTTTCTCATTTTAGTGACATACACCTGAAAGTTAAATCACAGAAATCAATGATTCCTACTAGAGCTGTCAGACTGGCATTTTTTACATCTCATGATGCGGTCAGGTCTGGCATTTTAGCAAGGCAAAGAGGGCAAACCCTACTCCTCTTGATGGCCCCAAGCCTTGTGTATGTTTATTACTATTTATATTTTTTGCTATTGCCACCTAGCCCATGTTCTCCACTCATTTACAGCTGATCCAACAGAGAACTTAGCAAAGAGCATTTTGCCTATTTGAAGCACCCTTGACTTCCTTTGTGGATGTGACAGATCTTTGTGTGTGGATGTGAGCGTTCTATGGGTGTGGACGTGAGTGCTCTATATGTGTGGACGTGATTGCTCTATATGTGTGGACGTGATTGCTCTATATGTGTGGACGTGAGTGCTCTATATGTGTGGACGTGAGTGCTCTATGTGTGTGGATGTGACAGATCTATGTGTGTGGATGTGAGCGTTCTATGGGTGTGGATGTGAGTGCTCTATATGTGTGGACGTGAGTCCTCTATGTGTGTGGATGTGAGTGCTCTATGTGTGTGGATGTGAGTGCTCAATGGGTATGGATGTGAGTGCTCTATGGGTGTGGATGTGAGTGCTCTATGGGTGTGGATGTGAGTGCTCTATGTGTGTGTGGATGTGAGTGCTCTATGTGTGTGTGGATGTGAGTGCTCTATGGGTCTGGATGTGAGTGTTCTATGTATGTGGATGTGACTGTTCTATGTGTGTGGATGTGAGTGCTCTATGGGGGCCTGGAGTAGAGGGGCAGATAAGTGCTCAGTGCAGGAGCTATTAGAAGCACTAAAGAGCTGCTGAAGGACAATGTTGGCAGTGGTGACAGAAGCTGTAAGTTGAGGTCTTTTGTAATAGTTGTGTAGTCAAAATCTCATTGACTCATTGCAGAACCCAATGTAATAAAATTGTCTACTCAGTAGAGATGAGCAAAAGTTTGCACAAATCGATTTTTTCCCGGTGCAACGCGCTAATCCACGCGGGGAACAGTTCTGGTGATGGTTCCACTATTACTTTGAAATTCTGCAGAACTCTATTCGTTAATTAACATTTTGCAGAATACATAGTCTATGAATACAACTGGGACATCAATGGTTAATTCATTCTGCTGTGCGAACGATGTGCTTGTAGTAAGACTGGGATCACTTAAAGCCAATTTCCACCAACAAAATGTTCGACATTTTGCAACGAAATTCATAGAAAAGTGAATATTTTACGGAGCAGTTTTGATAATTGTGTTACTCTCTACTACAGAGTCCCAGCAGATACCCTGTCACCATTAATCCTTCAGTTAATCGGTCTGAATTACAGGGCATAGTGTTTATATCTGGGCCTGGGGCAGCCTGTAGAACTGGGCATGAGGGGCATGTTTCAGTGGGCAGGAGACAGTCTGTATTACTAGGCATGAGGCAGCCTGTTATACTGGCCAGAGGGCATTATGTATTACTGGGCATATGTTTGTGGTTATTAAGAAGCATGGCACTATGTTTATTATTGGGCAGAAGGCAATTAATGGGCATAGCGTGCTTTATAATACTGGGCATGGGGCAGAATGTATTACTGGGCAGAGAGCAGACTCTTCCTGGACATGGGGCATTCTGTACTATTGGGCATAGGGCACCCTATATTACTGGGCATTGGCGCTGTTTACATTATATATTACTGGGAATGGCACAATTTGTATTAATCTGCAGGGGGCAATTTGTATTTTGGAGCCGTATGCATTACTGAATATTGGACAATGTGTGTAACTGGGCAGGGGATGGTGTATATTAATGGTGTGGGGGGGGGGCGCAGGGAACAGTATTACTGGGAATTGAACATTGTTTAATACTCTACAAATAGCTGTTCTGATATATGGACTACAACATTTCTCCTTTCTTCCGTGTATGGCGTTTAACTTTGACCATATACATGGTGTGATGGTTTTTATGAACAATTCTAATATTAGGATTCAACATATTTAGGGGTAGATTTATGAAACCTTCTAATCAGGAAACATGGAGTTGTTGCCCATAGCAACCAATCAGATTCTAGTTTCTATTTCCTAGGCTATACAAAATAAATGGTAGCTACAATCTGATTGGTTGCTATGGGCAACACCTCCATTTATTAGAAGGTTCCATAGATCTACTCCTTGGTCTCTTCCTGGACCCCATTTTATCTTAAAGAAAACAGTCCCTGCAGACAGCTTGTAAACTTTATAAACCTATGGGAGCTAATTTATAACTCAGACAGATGCTAAGGAAAATAGTTCCCAGTTGCATTTAGTGTGGTTATGTCCAAGCTTCTACAATATTACCCCACAGAAGAAGCGGAAAAACATGAAAAGTGAATTAAGAGTGCCAAAGTGTGTTATGTAACGAGCGAATCTTCCAACTATATTTCTTACAATTCACTTGAGAAAAGTTGACTGGTTCCCACTTTAGACAATGAAATGTGTTAAAAAAAAAACAAAACAAAAACAAAACATGAAACAAACCCCAACAACAATATTTGTAAATGCTTTAATTCAACCATAATGCATAAAAAAAAATCAATAGCATTGATTTACAACATTTTATAATCATTCAGAGCCTCTGATTTCTTTTATAAATTGGTTGGAGATTTCATTTAATTTCTAAACGTTTTACCGCTATTAAAAAAAAATAATTAGATATCATCTATAGACGCCAATGGTGAATCTAGTGTAAATTAGTAGAATACATACTTGGATTTACCAGGAAAAAAGTGAAACTTATCTCATACCTGGAGGCAGTACTCCGCAGGAAGTACATTGATTGCTGTTACATTTCAATAAGATGTCCCTTTAATGCATTAACACAGAATACTGTAGTATTTTTACTAGTAAATGATAAAGTTTACATCTTAAATGAGTGAAGGGACAACGCACTAACTACTGACATACCATCCGCCAGCAAGATAAAAGTCAATACTAATTTGTAAACAGATACTTTTCATGTTGACTGTGTTATAGTATATCTAGAATTGATATGAACATTTTATTTATAGGCTACAGAAATATTCTGATGAAACGTATTTTCTAGTTTGACAATTTTATTTTACTGTTATTTGATATACCTTTCAGACACTTGGGAAATCAACGTTACATTTTGCTTCCCCTACTTATGTCAAAGCGCGAGCTTTTAGCTAACAAATTTTCTTTGCAAAGATCCTTAAATGTAGGATGCTTTTAGCACTTGTTTGGAGTTGAATTTCATCACTCAGTGGTGAAATGTAGCATGCTAAAGAACTATTGTATCAGAAAAACAAGATATCCCGGAATAGTATCTGGTAATCCATTTTGCTCAAATTATTTTAACCTTTATGCTGCCTTCACGATCCCTTTTCTGCTAGGACCTTTCTCAAAGTGCCGGGTTCTAGTTTGACTGTCGGTGTCGGGTCCCTATGACATTGAACGATACAGTTTAAAGGTCATTTGTGATTGGCAAGGGCAGTACTTATCATTATGTTATTTTAAAGTTGGATGGACTTTTAGCATAGAGGTGCGTTTGACAGCATAGGGCTCAAATAGAGTTACAACACAATGTGGGTTGTCAAGTTCAGATTTGTACTCTTTGGGGCTGATTGAGAGCTGGACTTGTTGGCTAAGTGGCTAGCACTTCTGCCTCACAGCACTGGGGTCATGAGTTCAATTCCCCACCATGGCCTTATCTGTGTGGAGTTTGTATGTTCTCCCTGTGCTTGCGTGGGTTTCCTCCGGGTGCTCTGGTTTCCTCCCACACTAAAAAAAACATACTGGTAGGTTAATTGGCTGCTATCAAATTGACCCTAGCCTGTCTCTATGTCTGTCTGTGAGTGTGTGCATATTAGGGAATTTAGACTATAAGCTTCAATGGGGCAGGGACTGATGTGAATGAGTTCTCTGTACAGCGCTGCGGAATTAGTGGCGCTATATAAATAAATGATGATGATGACTTGCACCAATATGTTTGCATCTCGTACTTTGCATACCACAGATAGATATGCATATATCTGTATATAGATTTTCGCTTATAGCTTATTTACGTCCCCTTACTCTGGGAAAGGCAGAACGGTTGGGTAAGAGTAAACTCGGAACACTAGGGGCATGTTCCCCTTGTGGCGACATAATTAGACAAGGACGCATCACTGATACCAGACAGTGGTAGGTAAAGCAATGCACTCACTTGTGTGGGTAGGGTGTCTCTGTATGCGCTAAAAAAATATGGTATCCTGAACCTGGTCATCATCATCATTATTTATATAGCGCCACTAATTCCGCAGCGCTGTTCAGAGAACTCACATCAGTCCCTGCTCCATTGTGGCTCACAGGCTAAATTCCCTGACATACACACAGACAGACTAGGGTCAATTTTGTTAGCAGCCAATTAACCTACCAGTATGTTTTTGGAGTGTGGGAGGAAACCGGAGCACCCAGAGGAAACCCACGCAAACACAGGCAAAACATACAAACTCCTCACAGATAAGGCCATAGTCTGGAATTGAACTCATGACCCCAGTGCTGTGAGTCAGAAGTGCTAACCACTTAGCCACCGTGCTGCCCAACCTAGTGATAATAGAAAACAATACATACCCGACCGTAGCCATGGAGCGGTGTGGGTGGTCCTGTGGATTGACCTCTGGGATGGTGGTGTTCTTTGATTTTGTTTCCGGCAATTAGATTTGAGATGTTGGATGCTAAGATGTAAAGGGACATGTGAGTACTGGAAAGGAACAAATAAATACAGGCAGGGTGTGTTTTGAAAGAAGGGATAAGTCTAGTTTTGTAAGGTATAACAATGAGTGATGTTGGGTTAGAATAGGAAGGGGGAATAAGTTAAAAGTGATGAGTGAGTGGCAAATATAGATGATAAATGTGGTCGGGAGAGAATGTGAATCAACTTATAAGTCTTACAGGGTTAGGACAGAGAGATGCAGAATGAAAATGAAGCTAGAATAGAATCAAAAGGAGGTAAAAACATGGGAGTATTATAATTATTATTATAATTATTTTGTAAAAAGTTTAGTTATATTGGCATACCAGTGTAGAGCATAAGGTGGACTATGCATTTGAAGACTTAAGTCCAGACAAGGTGAAGATATGTATAGGTGATTGTGAGGACACCAGGGTTGGAACTGAAGCTCCCCAGATACCCAGTCCTCTAGGTTCACAGATCACACAGGTTAGGAGACAGGAAAGAGATAATAATCCCTTTTATTAAACAAAAAACACACTTCGTAAAAGGAGAAAGGACCCCAAGGAGAAACGTGTTAACAAGCGTCAGACAATCACCAGTGCAAGTAAATTCCCCAACAAAGTCCCCAGCAGGTTTCCTACCCAGAACAGAGACGTAGCAGGCACACCGTCCCGGCAATAACAGTCCACAGAAGATAGTCCAAGTGGGTCAGGGATTCTGGTATGTAGGTAGGTGTGTGTATTTTGAGGATCCTGGCCACTTGGCCAACTCTCCACCAGCTTGGTGGGACCCTGGGTACTAGTCTCCCTGCCGATCCAGGCTCACTAATTCCCCAGAATCTATGAGTGTCTCCCAATGGATTGGTGACAGCATCAGTCCTAGAGGTGCACCCCGCTCTGTCTGAAGAAGTTCCTGCTATAGAAATACTTTCTGGCCCTGGGAGAATACGGTAACTTCTATCAGTCCTTGCTCTCTCAAGATTCTCCAACAACCCCTATACCTCCCCAGGCATCCCTTTGCAAAAGAAACCTAATCCTTTCCCCCTCCCAGGGTAAACCCCCGCTCATTGTCCTCTTGTGATTGGTGGTGTGCCTCCCCCTTCCCCCCTCAAATCCCTGGCTCGTCAGAACTTACTGTAATGCAGTGTATTGGAAGGGGCGTGGCTTGATGACATCATCACGATGGTTACGGTTTTTCACATATCTCAACTACTGCAGTCCCACTGATCCTTAACACTGAAGGGGTTAATAATTAAAACGTATTAATAAGTGATACCGTGAACCAAATGACAATGAGTTTATTCACTGTGATTAAATTGCCTATATAAAACCAGGAATGTGATTTGTATCAGTCTGTATATGCATGTGTTAGTCCATGTAACCCACTACTATACCACATAATGGACTATACAAGTATATACGAGTGATATTATGGGCAGCACGGTGGCTCAGTGGTTAGCACTTCTGCCTCATAGCGCTGGGGTCATGAGTTCAATTCCCGACCATGGCCCTATCTGTGTGGAGTTTGTATGTTCTCCCCGTGTTTGTGTGGGTTTCCTCTGGGTGCTCCGGTTTCCTCCCACACTCCAAAAACATACTGGTAGGTTAATTGGTTGCTATAAAAATTGACCCTAGTCTCTCTCTCTCTCTTTCTGTCTGTGTGTTTATGTTAGGGGATTTAGACTGTAAGCTCCAATGGGGCAGGGACTGATGTGAGTGAGTTCTCTACAGCGCTGCGGAATCAGTGGCGCTATATAAATAAATGGTGATGATGATGATGATGCTATTGCAGATACAAAGGGATAATAACATTAAACACATATTTGGCAGAGACAGACATGTTAATAAGATGTCAAATCAAAAATAAGTGACGTGTGCTCATTTTAAGTATTTAGGCTCTGATCGTTTTTTCCAGCTAGCGAAATTTATATCATCCGAGATCATTTTAAAATAATGACATTTTAGTACTATAACCAGCGGGTCTAAAGACAGCAAACGCTCCACGTGTATTTTTCTCCCCATCCCCGTTAATGGTTTATTTTCTCCCGTTTACAGGAATGTGAAAATAGCCACTAAATCAAGAGTTGTCTTGACCTGCAGGGCATCCTCTTCACATAATAGTCCCTAACATCCATCTCATATTTCTTCTCCCTGCCCTCTCTGTGTTGCAAGGGCCTGTGAATCAATGCACTTCAGCTTCTTATAGCACTAAACAAGTTCAATAATGGCTGTTTCATCGGACGGTTTATAAAAAAAAAAAATAAAGCCTTGCAGCGAGCTCAAGCATGAACAAGCCATTCCAAGAGCGCCGCAATGATTCATCTTTATGTTCTTTAGAAATTACTATTAGTAAATGAAATATGTAGCCTTTTGACCAATTTTTAAGATGGCTTCCATTAACTTCCACGGAGGTGAGTCTATGTGCTCTGTGTGTCCAGGCCGGAGAGGTTTCGAGGTAATGATGTGCGGGTGGGAACAGAGAGAGATAAATGCATGGATTCAATTTATTGGTCTGTAAGCGGCGGACAAAATTAACCCAAGCTGGAAGAAAAAAGCTGACTTCTGAATTTTCCCTGATAAGATATTTTGCATGGCTTTGTCTCACCAGCCCGGCTATTTACTGTTATTCTGCAAAGTAGAAATTGTGGGATAATTTAGAAAATTCAATTAACATTTCCTTAATCAGGCAAAACCACGGCGGTGCCTAATATGCATAAATTATATATGTCCCCTTCTACCTTATAGTTTTGACCTCACTTTACAGCAAGTGAGCCTAATTACCAGGTTAAATGTCTACTGGGAACACAATGTTCCTTTGTGAAGGGCATGGGATTTTTTTTTAAAGCTAGATCTTTAAGACGCTCAGCAAGAAACTGAGATTTGTGCAAGGAAAAAGTCAAAGACAGACCATTCTGATTAATGGATGAGAGCAAAGCCTGTGTTTAGATAGCAATGCGCAGCGGGGTGTCACGGCACCGTTTGGGGGGCATTTCACTAACACCTGTGAATACACCGCTGCTTTTGGCAATTTTGACTTCCCTGCTCCTGCTGTAGCTGAATAAAATAACAGCTTACACAAAAGGCTCCATTGTTCTCGTCTATGATAAGAACACACGTGGACTGGGTTTAAATTCTAATTGATACCGGCACCAGCAAGTATTGGCAGTTATTATGATGGTTACCTGTCCATTTTAAATCTGCTTCTCGGTAAAGTGATGTTAACTAACAATAAATCTTGTTTTGCCTTTTTCATGCATCCTTTTCTAGGATAAGCAAAGAGCAAAATTGCCCCCCTCCCACCCTGTGGACAACCTTGTACAATAAAAACAGGTAAGGTTCGCTCAAGGTCGGGGAAGGTTGTACAGTACAGGTGAGCTGGGCCAGCAGTTTTACTGAACTGTTATTGCCAGTCAAACACAATTGTTAAACACTGTGGGCTAGATTTACTAAACGGCGGGTTTGAAAAAGTGGAGATGTTGCCTATAGCAACCAATCAGATTCTAGTTATCATTTTATAGAATGCACTAAATAAATGACAGCTAGAATCTCATTGGTTGCTATAGGCAACATCTCCAATTTTTGAAACCCGCAGTTTAGTAAATATACCCCTACATCTTAATGGTATAGCAAATTGTTAATAATTTACTTTAGTTCGACTTGTCATTCTTGGACTATTTTTATAGAATTTTTTTGTACAATAAAAATGATGTTTTTAAAATCAGAATGTCCCAGATCCATCAGATCCAATTTTTTAGAGCAGTCTTCCTAAGTGTCCTCCAGCGAGGACTTTCTCTGGTCACCTTTAGACCCAAGGAAGTTATTGAACAGGATCTGCCGGGATTATTTTGGACAGTAAAGCAAGGTGTGATGGTGACTTATTTTAAACAACAAAATAATCATCATTTATTTATATAGCGCCACTAATTCTGCAGCGTTGTACAGAGAACTCGCTCACATCAGTACCTGTCCCATTGGGGCTTACAGTCTAAGTTACCTAACATACAGACAGAGACTAAGGTCAATTTAATAGGGGGGGAACCGGAGCACCCGGAGGAATCCCACGCAAACACGGGGAGAACATACAAACTCCACACAGATAAGGCCATGGTTGGGAATCAAACTCATGATAAAGGTGCTGTGCGGCAGAAGTGCTAACCACTTAGCCACCGTTCTGTCCAACTCTGCCAACTTAATCTTGTTTTCGGCCACTGGAAACCACGGTTGTGTCAAGACATTAGTCGGACATTTAAAATCATGCTAGTGAGCTCTCCACCCCTTTATGGTGTATAAATATTTTTTGGCCCTTTCTACGTGGCTTGTAGCTGGTTAACAAATAGTACTTCATAATTCTATCCTACGGTGCTTGTGTTTGTGCAGTAGGGGCAATGAGAAAATATGCATCGGGAATGAATGGAGGCAGTGGTGTTGGAATGGACCAATGAGAGCAGTGGAAGACAGCAGGGTGCAGTGAGAATGAATGGAGACACTGGTGTTGGAATGGACCAATGAGAGCCATGGAAGACAGCCGGGTGCAGTGAGAATGAATGGAGACACTGGTGTTAGAATGGACCAATGAGAGCAGTGGAAGACAGCAGGGAGCAGTGAGAATGAATGGAGACACTGGTGTTGGAATGGACCAATGAGAGCAGTGGAAGACAGCTGGGTGCAGTGAGAATGAATGGAGACACTGGTGTTGGAATGGACCAATGAGAGCAGTGGAAGACAGCAGGGTGCAGTGAGAATGAATGGAGACACTGGTGTTGGAATGGACCAATGAGAGCAATGGAAGACAGCAGGGTGCAGTGAGAATGAATGGAGACACTGGTGTTGAAATGGACCAATGAGAGCAGTGGAAGACAGCAGGGAGCAGTGAGAATGAATGGAGACACTGGTGTTGGAATGGACCAATGAGAGCAGTGGAAGACAGCTGGGTGCAGTGAGAATGTATGGAGAAACTGGTGTTGGAATGGACCAATGAGAGCAGTGGAAGACAGCAGGGTGCAGTGAGAATGAATGGAGACATTGGTGTTGGAATGGACCAATGAGAGCAGTGGAAGACAGCAGGGAGCAGTGAGAATGAATGGAGACATTTGTGTTGAAATGGACCAATGAGAGCAGTGGAAGACAGCAGAGAGCAGTGAGAATGAATGGAGACACTTGTGTTGGAATGGACCAATGAGAGCAGTGGAAGACAGCAGGGTGCAGTGGGAATGAATGGAGACACTGGTGTTGGAATGGACTGTGGATGGCAGTAGAGGACCGCGCAGCTCAGTGAGAAAACAGGCATTTGGCATGATGAAAGTGACTGGTGTGCAGTGGAAGACAGCAGGGTGAGTCCTACCCTTTCACTATGTGCAGCTCACATATATTTTTATCTTGACTCAACAAGCCCTACCCAACATTATAGCTCAGTCACATCCAGCCCTCCTCCTATCAGAGCCCTACACTCTGTAGACAAAATAGATAGTTAACCCTATGTGTGCAAGGTAGATTCTCCCATGTGGACACCTGCACTTAACAACAGGTTAGCCTGCCATGGGCTACATCGAAAGATATATATATATAATAATCATCATCATCAGGTATTTATATAGCGCCACTAAATCCGCAGCGCTGTACAGAGAACTCATTCACATCAGTCCCTGCCCCATTGGAGCTTACAGTCTAAATTCCCTAACACACACACACACACACACACACACACACCCCCACCGAGAGAGAAAGACTAAGGTAAATTTTTGATAGCAACCAATTAACCTAGTAGTATGTTGTTTTTTTTGGGGGATAGATGTGTGTGTGTGTGTGTGTGTATATATATATATGAGAGAGAGGAGAGATATTGTTCTTAAAATGTGTCTTCCATTCTTATCCAACTCTTCCGTTTCCTGAAATAAAACTCCTTTGTGTCATTCATAGAACAAGATATCAGTAAAACGAATGAGCCTTATGAATTGGTCTTGTGGTGAGCTCAGTCTAGAGCATGTCACAAGAATATATGAAAGATCAATACATTGCTAAAAGGCTTATGGAACAATAAAGAAGTTAAATTATGGCTGGCCTTTGTATCTCAAATAGTCATTTAGATTCTTCTATTGCCAGTAATGAAGTTGAACTAAAATGCAGGGCCTGTTTTAGAAAAATGCTAAAGCGTTATACTATGAAACTGGGCAGAAAAAAGTTTTTGCTAATTATACAATTTAGTCCTAAAAGGACATGTCTGTTGGCTTATTTATGTGTGATGGCAAGTGAGATTACTTTTTCTTTTTGTGGAAAAATGAAACTTTGCATTAGCCAGAGATGGTCACTGATGTACAGTAGAGTGGATGCAGTGGAGATCCAATGCACTGTCCAGTGAGTGATTAGCATACTAGTCAGGTTCATTAGCATATTAGTTGCTCCACTGGCTGGTCCTTCTCCTGGTTTAAATAGTGGTAGAGGAGAATCTTTATTTTTAATTATGTTCCTACCAAAATCTTTTTAATTAAAATAAAACCCTGTCACCTTTGGGACAGGTCTTCTATAAAGTAAATTGTTCGCTATACCTAGTCTTTTTTACTCCATTTCATATTGCTTATTTAAATATACTTAGTTATGTTTAGGAATGGTTACTTAAGTACCATTGCTAAAAAGCCAGACAGGCAGCGTTGTTACGTCTGAGCTGAGCGACCTGGAAATAATAGTGTTAAATTCCATCAGATTGTGTTTGTAGCGGTTTATGGTAGAGTGCTCATTAGATCGAGTTCTTAACTCTTTCCTTTCCAGAATACTCAGCTTTGAGGGATAATTTATACTTGGACATTATTTGCATGAACATATTTAATCATTTGGGACATTGTCGAGAGAGGCAACTAGAGCGGTTTCCTGAATGTTAGTACATTCAATATACCAAGTACCTGATTCATTAAGGCACGTAAATGCCAGAATCAAACCATATGCCAGAGAACGCAGCAGCGTCCAGTTCATCTTCGAGTGGAAAGAACCCTTACTACAGCCTATAATTGCGTTGGCGGAACAGGGAGGGGACTGGGCATATGCACGTAGTCAATGTAGAGTAAGGACGCGTCAAGCTCGAACGCACCCAGCAGCGTCCGATTCAAGCTTTGGGCAACTCAAAGGTACGTGTTTCTCTGTTATATCAACTGCACCAGCTACATGCTGGGTGTTAGTGATGATTGCTAATAATGACAGTCGCGTATGCATGCTACAACATGTGTTTGCAAACAGGAGCAACTGTAAAAATGCATGTTATATATAGTAGATATTATTAACATCACAATAAATGTATTTTATGGCAGCAAACAAAATAAAAAAACTTTTATATATATATATATATATATATATATATATATATATATATACACATAGATAGATAGATAGATAGATAGATATATAGTCATTGATGACTATATATGTGCATTCTTTTTTAGACTTTATATTCCACATATGTATTTGATGTATCCTGCTGTGTATTGTCTGTGAGAGCAGAATGGACCAGCACTCGTGTTCATCAACAAACCTGGAACTGTTGAATATGGTCATGCGTATGCCTTAAAAATTGCACAATACGTTTGTTTGGAAGCCTTAATAAAGCAGACCCAGAATGATTTTAGAATCTGAAACTGAAAACACAACAGAAGAAGTAAGAATTTTTCCTACATGTGCACCCTGTTCAAGGCTGTACTTTCAGTATAGATAACTAGATTATTTTAACTAACCATCATCATATATTTATATAGCGCCACTAATTCCGCAGCGCTGTACAGGGAACTCAATTTTTCCAAGTAAAAGGGGTGTTGGAGAAAGGGCACAAACATGTAGGAGCCTGGTACTGAGAAGGACGCTAAACTCAAAAAGGGGTCTTTGCTTAATTGTAAGTTATCCTTCTGTACATGTGTAAAGTCAGCTACTTGAAACCCTTTGAACCCCAACACTCCAGTCTACATGTGGTTTCACCTATAGGAGCCTCTTGTATCGTAGAGTTTGATATCTTCACTGGCACTCTGTTGCCCCTAGGGCTTCTGCATAAAGGTTTTTGTGTTTACTACTCAAATTTAAAGGTATAGACAAAGTATAGACAATAAAGAAAGAAAGCCTGGTCAAACAAACCAAAGTCAGGAACCAAAGAAAATTGTCAGACAGAGGTTAGGTCAGATGAGTTCTGGACTGGAGAAGGTCAAGCAAGGTCATGGTATCAGGCAAGGTCAGTAGACAGAATGACAGTTCCTGGGCCACAGCTCGTTAACCTATAACAGGCAATGAGTGTGTGTGAGAACAACTATTATTTACACAGCATACACCTATTATTTTACTGAACTCTGATAAGAATGCACCCGCTCAGCAACTATGCGTGCCCATGTCGATAAAACGGTGGATGAGTTAGTGATGGCAAAATGGGTGCATATGCACCTAATACAGTGTACAGTTAAAAACATCACAGTGGGCTATAAACAAACTTAGGGACTTATGTTTAGCACCACTTTATCACCCCTTTGCCATATTCTCGGACCTTTCTGGATTGCCCATGCCTTATATTGGCACCGTACTCAGTGTAACATATATCCCTTCCCATTACACTAAGCTACTAAGGTGTTGTATTTATTCATCATCATCAGTTATTTATATAGCGCAACTAATTCCGCAGCGCTGTACAGAGAACTCATTCATATCAGTCCCTGCCCCATTGGAGCTTACACTCTAAATTTCCTAACAAACACACAGACAGAGAGAGACTAGGGTCAATTTGATAGCAGCCAATTAACCTACCAGTATGCTTTTGGAGTGTGGGAGGAAACCGGAGCACTCGGAGGAAACCCACGCAAACACAGGGAGAACATACAAACTCCACACAGATAAGGCCATGGTCAGGAATCGAACTCATGACCCCAGCGCTGTGAGGCAGAAGTGCTAACTACTAAACCACTGTGATTGTGAAATAATTATCACAAATCAATCAGACTGCAGAGGGGAGAGAAAGCAAATAATGGAACTGCACTAAATGCTTATCTCTGGAAGCTGCCCAACTAGCACCATCATTGAAACTAGGTAAAGTCTGACAAACGGAATGTTTTTATGTAGTCATTCCTTAATATTAATATTAGACAAACACAATGGGGAAAAAAACAAAAAATAGGCTTACAGTCCATTTAACCCCTTGGGTGTTAAGGGAGAGCGGGATTCGTCCTCTACATTAACCCCTAAAAGGTGCTAAGGATGAGTCCCATGCGTCCAATGCATTTAAGGGGTTAAGAAAACCCACAGATATCTTCCCACCACGATCTCTGGGTTTGTCTGAGTCTTCCTCCGCTAGAAACGTGCGCGCACCCGCACTGTCCGTTATAGTCTATGACAGATGTCAGGGATAATAGCTGCTCTTGCAGAACCTGATTATCCCTGTTCCATAAAAAGCTGGGGGTACCTTTATTTAAAAGATGGATGTCTCCGCTTTTAAATGATGCTACCCCTCTTTATATATTAAATATGCGTTGAACCCAAAAGTGCTCAGTGCACAGGGGCGAGAAAGGTGAAGGGGTTAATTTAGAGAATTTTTAAAGGTATCGTTAAAACTAGAGATGCTCACAGACCCCCGTGGACTGGTTTTGGTTTTTGTTTTTGATCTGGATTAGCTTCGTGTTTTGGTTTTGGCAAAACCATCCTCGTGTGTTTTGGTTTTGGAATTTTTAGAATCTAATCCTAAAATATGGTATAAGCACATAATTTTGCTCTCTTTTTTTTCCTACATTATTATTAACCTCAATAACACTAATTTCAAGTCATTTGCAGTCAATTTAGACCACCTCACAGATCACAATATTATTTTCATACACTTTCGGACAAATACTGCAGCGACCTGGCTGGATGGTAAGCGACAGAGCAATGACACAAACACCCGGCAGTTCCTACCACATCTAGGACACATTGGCACACAGCAGTGGCAGAAAAGAAAAATGGTGCAAGATGGAATTGTCCTTGGGACCTCCCACCCACCCCTCGCTATGTTGGATCTTAAAAAGGAATTCAAAACTCGCGAGAATCGAGATCCGACGACGTCACAATGACGTTTTGCCTCGTTTTCAATTCCGAGGGCGCGCTGCAGTATCGAGTCGATTCGGCTCGGTTCTCGATTTCGGATGTGTTCGGTTTCCGTGGAACCGAGCCTGAGCATCTCTAGTTAAAACTAAATATAGCCCAGATCCTATTAAACATTTTATTCTGACTTTCAGCAGATTGTTGCATTTTCAAAAACAAACAAAATGTTAGTAAATAATTGAGGAATGAGGGATGGCTTATGGTTTCATAAAGGATAGTGCACAGTGGGTGAGTCTATTCTGTTCCAGATTGCCGATGACATATAATATATATATTTTGGCACCTCTCAGTGGCTCAGGTAACTGCATGAAAGCAGCGACTGGTGAGGTGTTATGTTCACATGCTACAAGAAGTATGATCATATGTTTTATTGTTGTTGTGGGAAATTTCTTCAAACACAATAAATTGGGTTCACTACAAAGGCAAAGCAATAGATTGACCGGTGTGACAGAACAGAACCGCTTTCTGCTGGAAAACAGGGGATGAAAAAAATAAGGTCTTTTATTGAGAATGGGCATCTGCCAGAGATAAGTGGCAGATAAATTAACAAAGGGACTTTTCAGAAAGTTATATTCCCTCTATGGGCTAGTTATGGTTTTATGGCTGCTCTGCAAGATCTTTTGTTGGTCTAAAAATTACAGCCTAACATTCCCTAACACTCTCCCTGTGATTTCTGGCGTTCGGAGAACAGAATAAAGCCAGGTTAGATGAGTTGTGGCTCTCGCGGTGATGCCGAGACCGGTGGCTCCTGGTGTGTGGTGCGCTAAGCAGTTCGGGATGTAGATGAAATGGCTCATTCTGGCTTAAAACCATTTGTTTTGAAAACTTTAGAACTTGCTTTGATTCTATAGAAGAGTAATTTTGCCAGTAAATTTCTGCCACAGATTAAGAACATTTTATAAATACTCTATTGGTTTATACGTAGGCTAAATAATAACTCTATTGATAGTCTGCAATTCTTATTTTCTGACACTTTTTCTAGGAGATTCGAATTTTTGGGAGTTTTCCCTGACACCCGAGAGAGTAGAGCAATCTCCTCCGTCCTGCCCTGTTCGTTGGTGGAGTGGGTGGGGAGCTAATCACAACATTGTCCTAGCCCCGCCCTCTGCTGTAATTGGACAAAATTGGCATGGTTTGGTAGAGGGGAGAGGCCTAAAGACGCGATTTGCCTGGTCACGCCCCCAGGAAGCAGCATGGAGATCTCCCTTCCACTTACGGGAGATCTCCAAAGTAGGCAAGTATGAGCTAGCTAGTACTGGTGATCAGCAGCAGCAGCAGCAACTTATTTGTGCCTGCCCTCTAGCAGGCATTTTCGCGTCTCTGGGCTGATCTGCCATAGCCGAGATCATGCCCTTACTGCACTCGGCCTATGTTAGATTGCTCCTTCCCTTCCCTGTTCTGCCTCTCGAGTCATAAGATGTCAAATGCGAGCAAGTCTGCATTCACACATATACTTGTGATCTCCTTGTGCAAATATTCACAATTTATGCTACACAAATTAACATACGTCCAACTCGGCATCAAATCCCACATGTTTAAAATAAATAAATATTTGATAAAAGTAATTATAATAATCATTGCTTTTCTATGCAGGTAGGCATATATAGAATAAAGATTATGGCAAAACAAGGAGCAGTTTGCCGCCCAGCCAATTTTGTTTCCACTTATTCAGCCTTATGTGACCTTTTGACAAATCCATGCCTATATTCACTGTAAAACCTGCATAATAAATCCCCCCTAGGGGTTTGATGTGAAGGACTCACGCCATTCTGGAGATGCCAACCCGTTGCCCCCATAATAATCCTTTCTCTTGCCGCAGCTGGCAGGTAAATTTGGAATCTCTGTGCTGCTGAGACTTTTGTATTAATTGCAGATGAATGGACGCAGCCGGCCAATCACATGCCATCAACACAAGTGTCAGCAGCACTGAAATTCTAAATTCTCCTGCTAGCAGCAGCGGTTTTTCCATTAAACTACTTGCTCCCCCAACTGAGCTGCACACAGCTAGAACTGCATCAACCAAATAGATCGCTGATCTCTGCTGAGAGTGGCCAGACTATACACCCAAGAAATAACAGTGCAGTATGGCAGACCATGTCCGCAGCATGGGCTATTTTCCTCCGTCCATCATTTATTCTTTATGACTGCTCATGTGTGTAGTCGGCCGTTCTCAATAGGGATCAATTATCCCCAGTGTAAATTCTGTTCCAGCTTAATTTTGCTGCGTTCAGTGCTGAGTGAATAGGGCAGGCCCCAGGAGGGGAACAGCGGACGTTTCTACAAAGCCTTATAGCTAGCTATATTTCTATACATTTTCCTATGCGGTTAATAGGATTCTTTTATACAATGGCTTGAGCGAAAATCATATTTATTAACACAATTGCACAGAACTATATTTAATAACGAGTGCAAAGAACAAGTTAAAAAAAAAATCCATTATAGTGGTAAAACGAAAACAACCTTTTAATACATAGGACTAATAGGTCAGCTCAGACAGCCAGGGCTCGTACGTTGAAAAATGCCACAGTCTGTGTGACTCTTTACAGGATTTGGGGTCCACATGGGAATATGTAAGATGGAAAGGGCAAAATACCTCTTCAAAGTGCCCTTCAAGTGCTAACATCACACAAGGGGGCAGGATTACCAGTTGGGAAGCAGAAGCGATGCTTAGACAAATAATACTGATGACTCTGAACGTTGCAGATGTGGAGAGAAGTGGCTTATATATCAAAACGGAAGGTGATCATGTATGAACAAATTACTTGTGTCTTACAAATATACACACATGATAGATATATATATATATATATATATATATATATATATATATATATATATATACACAAGTTAACCCGTGCATGATACTCATGCATTCTAGTCAAATCAAGCTACTTAAGGTGTTAAAAAGGTTCTTGTCATGCATTTGGGCCTAGCCCAGGCCTCCTCAGGGGAAGAGCGTTACTTTCAGACACAAGCGCCCTTTTTTAACGTGGTTTTGTCCACATGTCACCACCTCATCATTTTTCTCCATCACCTCATCCTTCATCTTTATCGCCACATCTATCCAGACACAGGGATCTCTCTCAGCGGTCCTGAGTATCACACTCCTCTTGCTCTGTCACCCCCAGCAACCACCAACCACTCCCCACTGTCACCCCCGGCCACCACCTACCACTCCCAACTGTCACTTCTCCTTCAAGAAATATATATATATTTTTTTTAAATCTTTATAAACACTTTTAACAAATTAAATTAACAAATTAAAAACATCTTAGTATACCAAATTTCAGCCCTTTCTGAGGTTTTTTTTCCACACACACTAAGAATTTAGTAGGTCAGTGTATAACTCCGCCCAGCAGGTGGCGCTGCAGCTTGGTTTTATTTTTTCTACACACACACACACACACACACACACACACAGACAGACTAACACACGCCACTAGACATTTATAATATATATATATATATATATATATATATATATATATATATATATATATATAATATATATATATATATATATATATATAATATTATTGTGTAGGTCCCTCTCATGCCACCAAATCAGCTCTGACCCATCAAGGCATGGACATCACAAGACATTGAAGGTGTCCTGTGGTATCTGGCACCAAGACATTAGCAGCAGATCCTTTACGTCCTATAAGTTGCGAGATGGGACTTCCATGGCTCTGACTTGTTTTTCCAGCACATCCCACAGATGCTCAATGGGATTGAGACCTGAGGAATTTGGAGGCCAAGTCAACAGCTTGAACTCTTTGTCATGTTCCTGAAACCATTCCTGAACAATTTTTGTAGTTGTATTGTTGTGGGGAAGGGCGCATTATCCTGCCATCAGGGAATACCGTTGTCATTAAGGGGTGTACTTGGTCTGCAACAATGTTTAGGTAGGTGGTACGTGTCAAAGTATCATCCACATGAATGCTGGGACCCAAGGATTCCCAGAAGACTATTGACCAGAGCGTCACACTGCCTCCCTCGGCTTGCCGCATTCCCATAGTGCATCCTGGTGTCATCTCTTTCCAAGGTAAACGATGCACACGCACCCGGCCCCGCCCACATGATGTAAAAGAAATCGTGATTCATCAGACCAGGACACCTTTTTCCATTGCTCTATAATCCGGTTCTGGAGCTCACATGCCCATTGTAGGCATTTTCGGCAGCGGATAGGGGACAGCATGGGCACGCTGGCCAGTCTGCAAGTACACAGCCCCATACGCAGAGAGTTGTGATGCACTGTGTGTTCTGACACCTTAACCAGCATTAACTGTTTTAGCAATTTGTGCTCCCCAAATTCATCAATGAGCTTTGGGCGCCCATGAACCTGGGACCATTTTTTGATAGGTACTAACCACTGCATACAGGGGACACCCCACCAGACCTTCGCTTTCGAGATGCTCTGACCCAGTCCTCTAGCCATCACAATTTGGCCCTTGACAAGGTCACTCAGATCCTTATGCTTGTCCATTTTTCCTGCTTTCAACACATCAACTTCTAGAAGTGACTGTTCACTTGCTGCCTAATATATCCCACCCCTTGTAACGAGATAATCACTGTTATTCACTTCACTTGTCAGTGGTTTTAATGTTGTGGCTGATCGATCTATTTATCTATCTATCTATCTACTTATCCAAAATGTGCGTACTGTGGTTAATGTAGCCCTTTAAACATTGTCGTGTTGTCATTGGCTACAGGTTGGTTCTAGCCCCTGCTTAATCACAGATTTCCTCAAGAAGGAAAGCAAACACAACAGGTACACTTTAAATGAGACGCGCCTGTGACTTTCATTTCAATGAAAACCTTTTAGGTGTAAAATAATTTTAATACAGGAAAATCTTTTTTGTAGTGTTAACATTAAAGGATCTAAATGGCTTTCAGATTTGCCCTTTGCTCCTAGAAAAGGAATTTATTTTGTGCACAAAGCCAGGTGTGTCCAGAAAACAACTCCCCCCTTCTCTCTCAACACATGGCATTTACCATATTTGTAGTACAGTCAAAAAATGTTTACATATAAACATATGTTAAAAGGTTTAGACTTTTGTCATGGGTGCCCATGAATATTTCAAATGTAGTACTTATCTTGTATGGGCATAAACAATGTTTCTCCTGTCAACAATCAAAGTAATGCAAAAATAAGTAATTTACATTATTAACAGTAAATTTATTTTCCCCTTTTCACCTGTAAAGTCATGGCCAAAAGTTTTGAGAATGACACAAGTATTGGTTTTCACAAAGTTTGCTGCTTCAGTGTTTTTAGACCTTTTTGTCAGATGTTGCTATGCTATACTGAAGTAAAATTACAAGCATTTCATAAGTGTCAAAGGCTTTTATTGACAATTACATTAAGTTTATGCAAAGAGTCAATATTTGCAGTGTTGACCCTTCTGTTTGAAGACCTCTGCAATTTGCCCTGACATACTGTCAATCAACTTCTGGACCACATACTGACTGATGGCCGCCCATTCGTGTCTAATCAGTGCTTGGAGTTTGTCAGAATTTGTGGGTTTTTGTTTGTCCACCCGCCTCTTGAGGATTGAACACAAGTTCTCAATGGGATTAAGGTCATGGGAGTTTTCTGGCCATGGACCCAAAAATTCGATGTTTTGATCCTCGAGCCACTTAGTTATCACTTTTGCCTTATGGCAAGGTGCTCCATCATGCTGGAAAAGGCATTGTTTGTCACCAAACTGTTCTTGGATGGTTGGGAGAAGTTGCTCTTGGAGGATGTTTTGGTACCATTCTTTATTCATGGCTGTGTTCTTAGGCAAAATTGTGAGAAAACACTGAAGCAGCAAACTTTGTGAAAACCAATACTTGTGTCATTTTCAAACTTTTGGCCATGACTGTATATACCACTTTATGGGGCTGATTTATTAAAGGGCTTATTTTTTTAATTTTTCAGGGCATTCAGTTGCACTGCAATTGGGCAGCCAGCTCACGCATGTGGACATTGGTAGTGAATTGTAATGCGCAATGGAATATGCTAGCGCTATATAAATAAATGATGATGATAAGCAATAACTCCTTGATGTATAGAGTGAAGTGATAAAAAGCTCTATCTTTCGACCGGTAATGAGGCTTTTCTATCTTTTAGACGAAACGTTGATTGCTCTTTACTGGGCATGTGCAATATGTCCGGGCGTATAGGAGGAGTTGGCGAGTGTGGAGCTATTCCTGGTTTGCTGGATAATAAAGGTTTCAAACGTTTTTTTAAATAGCGACATGTCCAGTGTCTGTAGCTTTTGTAAGAACTCATACGTATCCCAGGTGAACTATAATAATTTGTTTCTCTACTATATAAATGGGATTGATTTGTTTATTTTATATTCCAACTCCAGGGGTTTTCTTGACACCTCGAGTATCTTGTAGGAGGTGGACTCAGCGATCACATCTTTCATCAATGCCAAAGTTCCAGGTATGGATGATATGACCTAAAATAATAGATATTTTTTATATTTCTAAGTGGTTTGAGATTTTTGATCAGTTATCGAACAAGGGTTCGATCTTCCCATGCATGTTGGAGAAACTCATTATCATTATCACCCAAACCTGGCAAGTACCTGCTACACCCCTATTCATATTGGTCTATCACCTTGCCGTCTATGGACATTCAAATTTTTACAAAAAACATATCTAAAATTATTCTCTCAGACCAGACAGGTTTGGTGCCCGGTCATGTCCAACATCACCAACCTTGGGCATCTGTTCACGCATCTGCAGATGACCCATGGCAAGGGTGATGAGGCAGTGGTGGTGTCTTTTAGTGCTTCTAAGGCCTTTGACTCTGTTGGATGGCGCTAACTCTGCAGCAATTTGGTATTGGCCCCGAGCAATGGGTGATACTGCTTTACTATGCCCCTGCAGCTAGGGTGTGTGTGGAAGGTTATTTTTCTAGCTCTACAAACAGATGATATACTTTTTTTTTGACTGATGGGTGGGATTCCCTAAAAGCTGTACTTTAGGTGGTGGTGGGGATTAAGGCCCTTCTCAGTTCAAATGATCCAAATTCAATGTATTTCCAATCTGACAGGGTCTTCCACACTCTCTGCAGTGGGATTAAATACTTAAGTATCTTAGTATATCCCATCTTTCTGCTGACATAGAAGGGGAGGGCGGACCTTGGTGCACATTCAGATGGGGAATATGATGAGGCAAGTTTGGGGGGGAGGGGACGCAACACACATGCAAGTTCAACATTCTCCATAGAGAGCAAATTGCGGAAAGCTTGGGAAAGCTCCAAATATGGGTGTGAGACAGGGTCCCTTTGGCACTAATCGTGGGAGCATCCAAGGTTACAAAGATTGGGAATACCATAACTATTATATATAGAAGACTGATGTCTTTTATTCCCCTCCTTGCTCCTAGAATATGGATTTTGCCTAAACAGACGTCTGGTGCAGCAGGTTTGTCAGCATGTGGTTAATTTGCTCTCATTGGCCACATTTCCATAAATGGCCCTTGTTAATGAAACTATTGGATCCGAGATCTGTATTTATGCCAACAGAAGCTCCGTGACCAATTACTAGCACATATAATGAACATGGAGTGATTTCCATTATGCTTTAGAGATATTGGAAGAGTAGGTGAATTGATTCCCATTCCCATGCTAGGCACTCAGACCTCATCATCATCAGCTATTTATATAGCGCTACTAATTCCACAGAGCTGTACAGAGAACACACTCACATCAGTTCCTGCCCCATTGGAGCTTACAGTCTAAATTTCCTAACATACACACACACACACACACACACACACACACACACACACACACACACACAGAGCAAGACTAGGGTCAATTTGATAGCATGGTATATGGTACAAGATACTTGCGTGCTACATAACATATACTATGTACAACATGTCGTACATAAAGAATTTATCGTATATCCTGTCTCTGGTCTAGAGGTGAATGGACAGAGGACAGATCTGAGACGTAAGGTATAGCAGATCCTGTCTGTGAGAGCTTACATTCTGTAGAGGGTGGGAAGAGTAAAGGGAGACATTAGGATCAATTGTGGCAGTTTAGTTTGGGGAATAGACTCTCAGATGGGATGGCACTAATTCCACAGCGCTGTACAGAGAACTCACTCACATCCCAGACTAGGGTCAATTTGATAGCAGCCAATTAACCTACCAGTATGTTTTTGGAATGTGGGAGGAAACCGGAGCACCCAGAGGAAACCCATGCAAACATGGGGAGAGCATACAAACAGATAAGGTCATGGTCAGGAATTGAACTCATGACCACACTGCTGTGAGGCAGAAGTGCTAACCACTAAGCCACCGATAGCCTCAGTGCTTATATATCACAAATGTTTTTGCTGATATTGACCAATAGCTTAATATGAGCATACAAACTACAGCCAGTACATTATATGTATGATCTGATATGATGCATGTATAATAAATATAATTGTATCCAGTTTGTGTCATGTCTGATGCTGTGATTACTGTATCCTTAATTAGAGATCATAATAAAGCACCGGAGACCTTTTAATAATGTTAACTATATTATCTAGTGCAATATATACATGACTTATTGGACCGGTATATTAGGTAGGCAGCACATTAGCACAGTGGCTAGCATTGCTGCCTAACAGTGCTCGGATCATGGGTTCAAACCCGTCCAGGGCCCTATGTGTAGAGTGTGTATATTGTGTTTGCGTAGGTGTCCCCCTAGTGCATTGGCTTCCTCCCACACAACAACAACAACATACTGGTAGGTTAATTGGCTGTTGGAAAAATGGACCCAAGTGTGTGTGTATTAGGGATTCAAAAAAATATTCTCTGTATGGCACTGCATAATTTGGTGGTGCTATATAAATAATCGATAATAATATATAAGCACATTTTTATTTCAAGGTTTTTTTCAAGAATTACACCAAAATGCAAGCATTTAGAAAACACATACATGTTCAATCATGCAGTCTCTAATGTTCTTCAGCTTATAAACACTTAATAATGATATAGTATAATTATGTATTTTGGAACTTTGATAACACATGGTAAACCAATCATCATCGTCTATTTATAGTTATATATACCATCTGTCAGTTATAATTTATAACTGTTTATAGCTAACTATATTTTTGCCTGCGTGTATTATATCTATGCCTTAATTATATTTAAGTATTTGCAGAATATTGATATTATATTGGTATTATTTTTGATGAAAGAGAATCTAGCTCCACTAAAAACAAACACGTCAAGAAAATGAGAGGAATTCTCTGCTAGAAAGCAAAGATTTGCTTTTCTTTCGCTATTCGTGGCATATACACAAATGAGCGTTTCATCTTTTGTGAATATTATTATGTTCGGATAAGTGTTGTAAACAGAAGACACTTTTTTTTAACCTAAAATGTCTTTTTTTTCTTTAATCTTATGTCAAGTTAGTATCATTTGAAAATAAAACTGATTAAACAACCGAGATACTGTAGCTATTTTGATAATTAATAACAAGAAAGGAAACCAAGCTGATCATTATTCTGTCGTAAACGGCTTTCCCAATCAGTAATAAAAATGTATTTGTTATGAACCACAGTTCCTGTCGTTGAACAAATATAGAAGTCTGTTATTTCATTACGTCTGTGGCTTTTGCTGTTAATCCAAATATACTTGATCAATTATGAATATGGATGACTACAGGCAGACATTTTCCATAAACCGTCGCACACACCATTCACTTTGTCCTATTTTTATGTGCAGAGTCTTATTAATGACATCTTCAACGGCTTCGTAATGCTATTCAAGTATCGGTGATCACGTCTGAAATGACCGTTAACCTCCGCGCAGGTGATGAGATCCGTTAAGAGAGAAGAAAATAGGTTAGTTTAATTGCATAAAACTTTATACCCAATGCCATAAACACACATTCTCTTTATCTGCCTGTAAATCTCTCCCCCTCTTCGTCACTCATAAAATGCCGGGAAGCTATTTTTATGGTGCATAATAATTACCACAAATAAAAAGATAAATTCGAGTCAGGAAGTAACAATGTCACACAGCCATTCTGTGTTGATGTAAAATAAAAAGTTAGAGCCAGATCTTGTAGCTAAATATCAGCAGTGTTTATTGAAGGAAGTCCTCAGTGAGACAACGAGAAGGGTCTGGAAACGTTTTAAAGGGATTGCATAACCAAGACAGAGTTAAGTCAACTGCTCTGTCTGACAATTGTCGGCTCCGATAGTTTCCCTCAAACCATACTCCATCGGAATGTCCAGGAGATTTTCAAATTCAGGTCGATCTCCAGGGAGGGAAGTCAGTCCTCCCACATACTGCTCACTTCCTAGTGAAGTGGGTGGGACGAGAGTCTCAATGACGCAATTGACGGCTAATCCCGTTACTTTGGTCCACACTCGTGGCACGATGTTATAATTGCGGCATTGGGCCGCAGGAGGAAGGGGCCAAAATGGTGCACATTGCGGCACTACACTCAACCCTCCTTACACTTGACTTCCCCTCTAGGATCTCCCGGAGCAGAGAGAGGAGTAAAGATGGCACATATGCCTCAAGCTCTCTACAAATATTTCCCAGGCTGGTCAGTGTCAAGTACAATGATTGTTAATCCTTTAAATTAGTATTTAGGAAGTTTATACCACTAAGCAACTCCTATTCCAGAGAAGTGCTTTCTGGGAAATGCCGTATACGTGGCAACTCTTTGAGCCAATGCTTATCCTGCTGGGTTTTCAGAGCAACCGTGAGCCAGTGCAAATTATTTCACCCTTATTAAGGCTCGTTACTGTCAGGTTGAAGTTTTCTACTCGGCATATGCCATGCTATAGAGACACTATCACTAAACAATGAAAGGAATTAAGGAGAGATTAAGATAATCTCTTAGAACAATATGCAAATAAGTAACTCTGATTAAAAAGAGGAGTCTATTAGGAGTTACTTATTTACATTTTAATGGCAAACTATATCTGGAATGATTTATATAAAACAGCTACTTGTAGGGTTGTCGGGATTACTGCTTTATTATCGTCTAAAACATCTCTTAAATACGTTTTGACTGTGCTATGAAATACTACAACATGTTTCTTGATTTTTTTTTGGCTCTTCGGTTCAATTCCTTTTGACCACCAGAAAAGTTCAAAAATAATTAGTATATTTGTATGGTGTTAAAGGAAAATTCAGTATCTAGTAGGTTAAATAAACACTTGCTAACTGCTCTGTGAAAAACAGTAATTAGGAGGAACGGGTCGCAATGTTGGAACAAATCCAGATGCCATGCTTTAAATAGAAAATACAAAATTGGACTTTTTATGAGAAAGTAACTGATAGTTATTCTTGGTCATGAGAATACAGTGTTTTTTGGTTTTTTTTTTAATACCTCACCCCCCCCCCCTAAATAAATTCAATGTAGACATATTTTCATTTTGAATAATAAGGATTTGGCAAAAGACTCCATAAATTCTATTTGCGATGATTTGGCTAAATTTAGATGCCAAGTTGAGAATCACGGTCTATATCAACCAATCGGTGATTGTCTGATGAAGACATTGGTTTGCATATTCATTGTAATCTGTCAGGGTTTTGTAGCTAGGGGGTGAATGTATGATAAAGGTAAATATAAATCCTGCTTATAAAGCTATGTAGACAATACATTGTGCACACAAGTGTATAGTAGTCCGGGCTAGTAATAGTCACACTCGCAGGCTCTGAGTCATTAAGAGTACATTTGATCCTGGACAAATCCATGTTGCAATGCAAGGGGTGCAATTTTTTTCAAGGCACTCCTAAGCCAAAATTATTACCAAGTAGTCCCCCACTTTGTTTACCACTGGCCCTGCTGGAGGCACCCCTGTGAGATCTCCAAGGCCCCCCAGGGAGCCTAGGCACACAGTTTGGGAACCACTGGCCTAGGCCATGCTCAATGTACCAAGAACACGTCCCTAATGTGCCTGACCATGTCCTAATTGAGCATATTCCTACCCACAAACTAGTAGCCTCTTTTTGATTGGAGACCTCTGGACCTCATCCTCTTAGTGGTGGTAACCTCTGTGACTTCTATGTAAAGTGGCCCTATCAACTACAACCCATGTCGTGAGCTGAACCAGTCCATTCAAGACCTAACATGCCCTTTTCAGTGTTTGCCGGGGAGTTGGAGCGTAAAATTACTTAGTTGACCACATAGCAGAATGGGATATAAATAAGAGTCTTCTGCAAGGATCTCACCTACAGTGTTTTTCGTACATTGTAAATGGAAATGATGATATGTGTTCCCGTGTGCTTCCTACTACAATTGGTGATTGAGCAATATGGTGACTGACTGCGTAGAGGTGCTGGGTAGGAAGAGGGGGTTGCACTGTGAGGGGGCTGGAAGCAGCACAATAGGACACAAGTGCAAGCAATAGCCCCCAACCTCTTATTTGGTCTTCAATTTTGTCGATTCTATTGGTAAAGCCCACAAATAATGGTGTGGTCAGATGCTAGTGCCATGTGTTGTCTCAATACATATTCATTATGAACCCAGACTTAAATAAACTCTAACAATACAATATTCATGGCAATCATTTATTTCTTGAACAACTTAGGGGTAAATTTATCAAGCTGCGGGCTTGAAAAAGTGGAGATGTTGCACATAGCAACCAATCACATTCTAGCTATCATTTATTTAGTACATTCTACAAAATGACAGCTAGAATCTGATTGGTTGCTATAGGCAACACCTCCACTTTTTCACACCCGCAGCAAGATAAATTTACCCCTTAATGTCTTCTGAGAGCTCTGTTCCTGCAAATAATTTCTTAAAAGATCATTCCCTGCTCATCCACCCTATCATGAACCAGTGTATAACCCTTTTAGAAAAAGTAATGTCATATCTGATGGTAGAATTCCATAGGTTGACCTTTAAAATTGTCAAAATACATGACCCGCCAACTCATGACCGCAACTTCCAATGACAGCCAGAGGGCCAGTAACAGCTTCCTCTCCCGCCACGTATAGAGATAGCTTTAGCTTAAGATAGATTTGCGTTGGTTTCGTCCGGGTGCTCCGGTTTCCTCCCACACTCCAAAAACATATTAGTAGGTTAAATTGGCTGCTATCAAATTTACCCTAGTCTGTGTGTCTGTGTGTGTGTATGTTAGGGATTTTAGACTGTAAGCTCCAATGGGGCAGGGAATATAAAGTCTAAAAAAGAATGCACATATATAGTCATCAATGACTATATATATCTATCTATCGGCAGCACGGTGGCTAAGTGGTTAGCACTTCTGCCTCACAGCACTGGGGTCATGAGTTCAACTCCTGACCATGGCCTCATCTGTGTGGAGTTTGTATGTTCTCCCCGTGTTTGCGTGGGTTTACTCCCACACTCCAAAAACATATTAGTAGGTTAAATTGGCTGCTGTCAAAATTTACCCTAGTCTGTGTGTGTGTGTGTGTGTTAGGGAATTTAGACTGTAAGCTCCAATGGGGCAGGGACTGATGTGAGTGAGTTCTCTGTACAGCGCTGCGGAATCAGTGGCTCTATATAGATAAACAGTGATGATGATTATGTCACTAGGGATTTTCTCCTGGTAGCCAGGCTTGTTATTTCACATAGGATAGCTCAATAAACTACCCCATTATCATCCTCATCATCATCATTTACTTATATGGCGCCAGCAAATTCTATAGCGCTTTACAATTGGGAACAAACACGATAATAAAACAATAATAGGTAATACAGACAGACAGAGAGGTAAAAATGGCTGCAAGTTACCCCATGCAGAATATTGAAAATTAACTTGAAAGGCAATTGAAAGTCCCACCATCTATAATAATAATAATAATAATAATAATAACCACACCAGTTTTCAAGTTTACCAACTTACACAAAATAGATAATGATCCGTCATCAGTAGCCTTCACATTCCTGCTATGGCATCTTGTTTCGTTTATTTATTGTGGGGGGTGTATTGTTGCTGAGCTAATGAAACGTGTAAGAACAGAACACCATTGATGGTGTATGAAAACGATTCCCGTTTTTAAACAGACATTTTATAATGTAGCCAAATTGTCTACATGTATAAATAAATATTTGCAATAGAAATGTCAGTTTATTTACACATTTATGTGTTTAGAGCTGAAGCAGTAATTGCATCTGTGTGATTACAACTCATGTGCGAGTCGAGAACTCTGAGATATATGAAAGGGAATTATTATCTCTACACAATGAAATCACATTCCTTTCTGTCCCATGGCCTTTTTTTTTCAGATGATGTAATAATAATTCATTAGTATTACAATCGCTGCATACTGAAGCATGAGAAATAAAAGGAGATGGCTTCTCTGGGGTCTATACAAGAAACAAGAATCAGTTGTCTTCTGTTTTGCCTATTACATGACTAAGGCAGGCTTAATACCACTATACACAAATAAACACACAAGGCTGAGTAGCTGGGTGTATAACAGGTCACAATTGACTTTTTTCTTTTTTTTTTTTATAAAATTTAATTTGACAATAAATAAAATACATATAAATAACACAAACTTAACAACAGAAATCAGCACTCTGAAAAACTCTCTTAGGTGAACAGAATGGCTGTGCAAGGCACTCCCAAATTTACCTTGGCAGGGGCAAATGTAGGATTTGCAGAGGGGGTTTTTCACACCACGCCGCCAGTGGGCGTGACCAGCATGCATTGGGCGGGGCTCTAATTTAGAGAGTGCTTGGCTGCTCTCCAACTCTTCCTATCCCCATAATATACATGGGCAATGCTGCGTGCACTACTGTTAGGTGCATGCAGCTCTCTCTTTTCGAGCAGAGCCATGTGAAGCGGGGGTAGTGTCCAGCCACCTAAATTATACAGTGCCCCAGGCTTGGAGGGGGGTTTCCAGGCACTAGAAAAAACCTCCCTCGGTTTGCCTATGCTTGGGGTGCGCATGGCAGTCACACCGTTGACTACTTCAATTTCCATTATGTGTTCATTTTTGCTTATAATTGTCTATTTAGTTTCTATTGTTTCGTTAAAGCTTGCTTTGTAACTTGGTACTCAGAACCGGTGGCGGTCATAATCCTGACAGTGGAAATGTCGCCACTTAACCGGCCGGTCATGAACATGTCGGCAGGCTAAATGCTGACACTAATATTGTGCTGACAGGTTGACAATGTCGATAGTGTGATCGGCGATATTCACACACCAATGCTGTTGGCTATACCCCAGACCCGACGGCATTGCTCTTTTAACACCAATGCTGATAGCTCCAGCGACTGTAACCCAGACACAATGGCATTGCTCTTTTAATGTCGGCAATGTGATTGGCAACTTTGTGAATGTTACCAATCACACTATCAACATTGTCGATAGCAGCTTTTAGGTCTTTGGGGTAATTTTTAATCCAAGTTTATGATGCTTTCTCTTCAAATGAAGGTAGTTATTGCAATCTATAATCCTACTATAAGCCTCCATCATAATCATATATCACAAACTGAGGGGGTAATATCAGTGTACATAATATGTGATGGGTAAAAAGTGCTATTGCATGTGAGATAAAAGAAGTTAAGTTTAAGAACTTTGACAAAATATTCAATAAAATCTGCAGCCCCATCCTAAATGAAAAACAAATAACTAATATATCTGATATCGGGTATCCAGGTTGGCTCCAACTATGCTGTCCCACAAAAATTGTTTACAAAAATTACTCATAAGTTGGACCTGCTCAGAGCAAACCTGGTGACCATGGCCGTGCCCAATGTCTGTACATAATAAGTGGGAATAAAAACAAAATAACTGTGAGAGAGAATGAAATTTATAAAATTCAAAATAAACTTGTGCTTTCCTACATTTGTGCATCAAATAATAGTAATAGTAACGAGAGGAATCTTGCCATACATTTCTACATCACATGTTAAAAAACAATGTGTCCTTCCATTTAATATTTTTAACCAAATTAACACGTGTGCAATGTCTTGGATATGTGATCCGAGTGAGGCACAGTGAACCTGTAAATAATTATCAACATAACAGGATACAGTCACTGTAAATAACCCCGTGCCAAAAATAATTGGCTATACAGGTGGGGTGATTGAAGGCTTGTGAATTTTGGTAATTTGATAGTGTGTAGGAATTACTGGTAAAACAAATAAAGAACGCCTTTCTTACTTGGATGATGTTCATTGTAGGACCAGATGACAGTATCTTACAGAAGTTATCATCATGTAATTAGTCAGTTAGCCTCAATGAAATAGTCATTAGGAACCTGTATTACCCCTCCCCCACCTTTGTCTGCAGGTTCAATAAAAGTATATCTAGTAATAATTAAACTTAAATTATTATTTCTATTATATTTGTTATCTTTAGAGCACAAACGTAAAAATTATTTTAGAGTGGCTTTGGTGAAGCTGTCTATGAAGGAACAATTGCATCGCATTGATCTGATACTTATATTTGATAAGCACCTTCTCTGACAAGTGGACAGTCTACTCACACCTACGCTTCCTGGTTCTACTCCGTTTGTCTAATTCACTAAACAAGCTTTCATAACCCAACCTTGTAATTGTTATTTTTAACCTATTGTAGTAGCAAATGGTACTGGTCCATTTTTATGAACACATTGGTTTTTATTAATAAGTACTATTTTTTTTAATATATTTCATTTTCAGTAGTTGGAACGTACAATATATAATACCTATTGGTCATCCTTTCACATACCAATATATACTTACTGTTTTATTAAAATAATTTAACTAGCGCTGCCCCTACCCATTTTTATTTTTACTTCTGATGGAGAGGCTGATCTTATCTGTACTCCAGAGGTAGAGTAATCTTGTTGAACTACCAGTAAGATCTACATTTGTGTGCCCGTAAATTATATGCAGGCCATTTGCCAAAATGGTTTATCCATATATGGTGGAATTACCCTGTAAACAAAACAAAATATATTGGCTTAATCCTTTTAAATAATTATCTGAAGTTTATTTACCCAACCATTTGCTCTTCTTAATCTTTCTACAGAAAACCTGCTCAAGACTTAACATCAATTTCCCACCAAGGACTTTAATAGCCCCAAATGATGTATTGCTCTCAGCTAGCTTGCATTGACTTTGTCATTTGGTCAACCCAAGATAAGTTTGTACTCTGTTTGATTGTATAAACAGCTTTCAGCTAGGTTGAAATAGTGAATAGTGCCAAACCTTTTGTGATCCAAGCATGTTTAATCAGGATTATAATACGCCCTTCGGAAACAGCATGTAATAACTTTGCTAAATCATTTCCTTTGGTTTAACTTTAGGCGCAAGTCTGTGAGCACCTATTGCTTGGCTTCTATACAATAATATTTTACTTGTATCACTAATGAATATTTGTATACATCTTAACTTACTCTTACCTCCTTTATATGATTCCCTTCTCCTTGCTTCATCACTTCATTATTGGACTAAGTATTACAAAACTGAAGAGAGTACTGGAAGCAAAAACAAATTCAGCATAGGACAAGGTGTCACCTTAGAAAAGGTTGGTTTGTTAATATTTATAAAGGACCAACATCCTCTGCAACATTGTGCAGAGTAAGCCATACATAGAGGGCATTATAACAATCATATATTTTTAACATTTACACAAACATAAGACAAAGGTAATGACAACAATACTATAACAGCTTACAATCTAAATGGAAGGGGGTATGTGTTAGTTGACACAGTGCGTATTGCAAATCAGATTGTGGAGTGAAGTTCTAATAGATCAGGTGAGTGGTGAGAGTTGTCATGGGGTCAGGTTATATGCTTGAGTTGAGTTTAGAGGAACATTTAAAGGCTTGGAGATTTTGCGAGTGTCTAGTGGAATGAGGAAGAAATTCCAGAGAATAGGTGCAACAGGAGAGAAAGCCTGGAAGTGTGAATAAGAATAGGTGAGCAGGTAGGAAGAAACAAGGGGATCAAATGTAGTGCAGAGGCTATTTAGGGGAGTACCTGAAGATTATGGTGTGAGATTGTTAAGGCCTTTGTAGGTCAAGTCTAGGCTTTGAATTGCATTATCTGCATGTTATGGAACCATTGCATAGATTGACAGAGATGAATAGCAATTGGGAAATTTGAATAAATCCTCAGCATATAGATGGAAGATAAGGAGAGGAGATGGATGAGGAATGGGAGACAATAGTGGTATGAACACAATAATAGGAGGAGATCCAAGATAGTGCAAGGTCTTGGATTCCAAAAGAAGAGAGAGTTTTGCTGTAGCCGAGTGTGATCAAAAGCTGCATATAAATCAAGCAGTTATTGGATAATTTAGTAAGAAAGTCTCAGTGGAGAAATGTGTACAGAAACTGGTTTTCATGTAGTTTAGATCAAAGTGGAAATTTAAAAGTGGAAATATGGAAAATGGAAGTAAATAGAAGAGTCTGTTCAATTAGGGGGTGAAAGATGTGAGGAAGGAAGAATTGGTGGAATGATGGCGAGAACTTTAGAGAGCGCTAAAGAAAAAATTAGGCCTATAGACCAAGTGAACTTTTTACTAACCATCATCATCATCACCATTTATTTATATAGCGCAACTAATTCCGCAGCGCTGTACAGAGGACTCATTCACATCAGTCCCTGCCCCATTGGGGCTTACAGTCTAAATTCCCTAACATATACACACACACACACACACGGACTAGGATAAATTTGTTAGCAGCCAATTAACCTACTAGTATGTTTTTGGCGTGTGGGAGGAAACCGGAGCACCCGGAGGAAACCCACGCAAACAGTGGAGAACATACAAACTCCTCACAGATCAGGCCATGGTCGGGAATTGAACTCATGACCCCGGTGTTGTAAGGCAGAAGTGCTAACCACTTAGCCACCGTGCTGCCCTTAACTAATAAATAAAATAAGCTGCAGTTACGAATGGCTGGAATGAATTGAGCAAGTAGTAAAGAAATGTTGTCCAGGCCATGCAGATCAGACTAGCCACAATCCATGTTTCTACTATGAACTTTTGGTGTAGCCCTCTTCAAAAGCCAAAGCAACACATGGAATATTATACAGAGGGATTTTATTTATACCAGTTACCCTGGCCTTGTTAACAGTGCTATTAAGTGGTGGTAATCGAGTTATCGGTGCTGTAAACACGACACTGTATACTCCTACATAATTATTCCGATAGTGAACGGAGCGACATAGAAAAAATAACTACTTACCATTAATGAGACACAGAGGAAATCCGATGAGAGGACATTGCGACACTTCCAAATGACGTCAGTTGCGTGCGTGAAATTAATATTACCATATATAGTCCGTGCGTTGCCGCTTTATAAAAGAAAAAAGAACAACGTCGCGCACGCAACTCATGTCATTTGGCAGTGTTTTGATGTCCTGAAAAAGCCGGAATCTCAGGCAGATGCTGCTATAAAGAAGGAAGATAGTTAAGTATCTGTCAGTAGCAGTCCTCTGACAATATGCAGGAAGTAGAAGGTAGGGTAGGGATACATAGAAGCGAGTTGAAATTTTTTAAAACCTCTTTTGGGTTGTGGGAACTATTATACAGCATATTTATAAAGTACCAAATGCTCTTTAAAATTGTTTTTCCTCCAAAGTCATTCAGCCACTTGGGAGAATTTTTGAAATTTCTTGTGTGCTTAGTGTGCCAGAGTTGCAGGTTAGTGTAATAGGGGCTGTTGTATTTGTTGCCGAGTAGTGTGTAACAGCAACTTCAGGGGGAGCGAAGAAAGAGACAGATTTTCTAGGTCTATATTGTAGTGATCCGGCCCCGGTGTAGACTGCTGTAGAGTAGAAGATGCAGAAAGAGAGGAGAGTATTTAGGTTTATAGATTTTGATCAGACTGTGGGAAAGCAGAGATTTTTGGAAAGTCAGATATAGATAGAGAGTAAGTATGGAATAAGTTCCTGATAGATACGTGGAACCTCTTTACAATTGTGTAAAGTCTGTGTCAATGGCAATATTAAAATCACCTATAATAATGGGATACAGGGATATCAATGGAGAGGAATGGAGGGAGCCAAGCAGAGAAAATAGTAGGATGCCTTTTGGGCATAATTTACGCTAAAAAAAATCAGCCCATAAAACTATATACTGAGCCAAAAGATGAGCCCAGCTCTGCACTTGTAGCATCTGCACCAGATTTGCATAAAGTATACACACAACCATGTTCACATACACACAGGTCATAAACACAAAAAAAGTTTGACTCTATATAATACATCAGATTAAATACTCCATCCCGAGTACGAAAGAAAGTAGCAAAAATTAATTTTTAAAATATGCCTACAAAATCCTATAATATAGACACAATCAATGAAGAAAGCACCTATCAGCTTCAGAGGTGAATTCACAATCAGCCAATCAGAAGGAGCCAGCTAGTGGTGGTAACTGTTATCGTCATCAGGGTGTATTTGACCAGTCCTCAGGCATCCACAACTGATACAGTTTTACGTTTTATTCAATCAGAATATGAATATGAGGAACATAAAAAGAGGTGCTAAAAGGGAATAAATAATACATATATAATCAAAAATTGAAGGAATATGTGAGCAAAATATAAAATGAGCTTATCTGAATATCAAATTCAAGAGAGAAAGAAGAAAAATGATTGTATGGGGCACTCATATCTATTATGAGTGCCCCATACGATCATTTTTCTTCTTTCTCTTTCCCTCTTGAATTATAGCAATATTATGATCGGGTGCACCCTTCCTCTATAGATATCTCATATCGTTAAAATGCAAGAGGGATTTATATAATAGGAGGGAGTATAATAGACCGCCTGGTGCAGTCATTTTCACTTTACAAATCTGAATATCAAATTGTCCGCACCGGATCTACCCGGATGGATGGATAACGCAGCCCTAAAAATCCTAAGGCGAATAGGGATCCATCAAAAATGATGTATACAGTGAAGCAGAGAGTGGAAGGGGGAAATGGTCGTAATAGCAGTCCAGAGTAATGTATCTTGATTTTTCTTTGCCATAGAGATGTGCAGGAAAATCAGCGCTGTTCAAAACCCGTGATATTCGGAGGCACATAGGGAATTGAATTCCTTCTATAGCGTAGTCTTATTATTACACTTGTATTAACCGCTTAAAAATGCATGTTTTACTTTCCAAATTAAGCATCTTAACATATATATATATATATATATATATATATATATATATATATATATATATATATACATGCAACACGGTGGCTCAGTGGTTAGCACTTCTGCCTCACAGCTCTGGGGTCATGAGTTCCATTCATGACCATGGCCTTATTTGTGTGGTGTTTTGTATGTTCTCCTCGTGTTTGTGTGGGTTTCCTCCGGGTGCTCCGGTTTCCGCCCACTCTCCAAAAAACATACTAGTAGGTTAAGTGGCTGCTATCAAAATTGACCCTAGTCTGTCTCTGTCTGTCTCTCTGTCTGTGTGTGTATGTTAGGGAATTTAGACTGTAAGCTCCAATGGGGCGGGGACTGATGTGAATGAGCTCTCTGTACAGCGCTGCGGAATCAGTGGCGCTATAAAAATAATTGGTGATGGTGATGATGATCATGCATACACAGACATGTGCACCCCAACATCACAGATTTTACTGCGCACCTTTTTGAATCTGCTATGCGGTGCAGCCGCGTAATGCCTTACATTACCTTTTATTGAATCACCCCCATAGATTGTTTTTATTAATGACCTATATTTAAAGACCTGACTACAAATAGGCAGCGGTCTATTCTGAATTGCCACATGGAGACCTACAAGTGGATATTTAGCACTATAGCTGCTATTTTCCATTCTGTGGCTGTGACGGGGAGGAATTCCATTGAAATGAATGGGATTAATATCTTCTAAAGCATGGATTAGTCATCTTCTGAGAATACCGTGCGGGGGGTCCAGGGGTAATGATGGAGGCACCTACAGTTTTCATCTTGCTGTGGTACCAGCTTTTACTCCTTAATATTTCCCTTATTTCTATAAAATGTATTCTCAGAGCTGCTTGCAAATCTCCCCAGTGCATTCTCATTTCTATGTAAAAACCAATTCCAATTCTTTCAAGAAGCGATGATAATTCCAATTGGACTATCTTTTTTTTTTTTTTTTCTTGCATTGGAATAGACTGAGTACAGAAGCTATGGTTCGCTGATTGAAGGAGACAGAACTGTGCAAGATTACATTGCTAAACACTAATCCTGCACTGTTCCTTGATATGAATGCAAAATAACTGTTTTGCCTGAAAATGAATTTTAACCAATCTCTCCTCAATGGCACAATTCATAGAGCCGAAGTACCTTGCTGTTAACCTGCGCTGTGCCGAAACCTTTCCTATTTTAACAGTGTTTGAGATATATGCGTTATGGGTTTCGTTATCTTTTTTTTTTCAGTAGTGTGTTTGCCATTTCATTTAAGCAGAAGTGGAAAGTGGATGTTGTCAGTGACATAAGTCTGAATAAAAATAACATATTAACCTATCCAGGAAATGTCATGCATGTGAGCTAATCTCCTGCAAGGATATAATGGGTTTAAATGTGTTTAAGATGTCTATTTTCTGACTTAAGAATATCAGAGCTGGCAACATTTAAATACTATTTATAGGGACTGCGCTAAGTGGCTGCTTATATTGACATAATATGCGCTGCTCTTCGAACTGGCCTAGAACCGTGATGGCCAATGTAAAACACATCAGGTGGCGCTCAGTGCGGCCCTGTAACCTTCAAAAGGGCCACATATTACCCTTAATCTCAGTAATAAGTTAAAACATTTAATCAAAGAAAGAGACACCTATCATCATCATCATCATCATCATCATCATCATTTATATAGCGCCACTAATTCCGCAGCGCTGTACAGAGAACTCATTCACATCAGTCCCTGCCCCATTGGAGCTTACAGTCTAAATTCCCTAATATAGACACACAGACAGACAGACAGATAGGGACAGACTAGGGTCAATTTTTGATAGCAGCCAATTAACCTACCAGTATGTTTTTGGAGTGTGGAAGGAAACCGGAGCACCCGGAGGAAACCCACGCAAACACAGGGAGAACATACAAACTCCACACAGATAAGGCCATGGTCGGGAATCGAACTCATGACCTCAGTGCTGTAAGGCAGAAGTGCTAACCACTAGGCCACTGTGCTGCCCATATCAGTAACAACATATCAGCAGTCCGTTTAAACAAATATTTCATGTTATAAAACACAAAGCTGACAATTAAGCAGGAAGTAGCTGGCGCCCGCAGGCGAAGGCTCGGATGGCCGAATGCGATCCTAGAGCCGCTTGTTACCTATCACTGGCCTAGAGCATAAAGCAATTACTGGCTACGGTCATTCTGTATAGACATAGGACACTAAACCTACCCGACCTGACCTCTGGACAAGGTCATGATACAATTATATCACACTACACACAGGCAAAGTACACTATTAATGACCTTTCATGGTCATGACTTTCGATGGACTCTAATAATTATTAATAATAAATCACTATGATTATTGTGCCAATAATCATAGCGCTCAAAGCACTTTATATTATTGTAGAGCATAAGGCAGCTATCTTGGGTTCATTCAGCTGCTTTTCTATGGAACATTCACATCAGTCCTTGCCCCATTGGAGCTTACAATCTAAATTCCCTAACATACACACAGACCAAGAGAGACTAAGGGCAATTTAATAGCAGCCAATTAACCTACCAGAATGTATTTGGAGCGTGGGAGGAAACCGGAGCACCCAGAAATCCATACAATCCATACAAACCATACAAACTCCACACACATAAGGCCATGGTCAGGAATTAAACTCATGACCCCAGTGCTGTATGGCAGAAGTGCTAACCACTGAGCCACCAGTTTGCCAGGACAGTAATCTCATGTTTCCCAGACCATGGCGTCTCTGGCTGGATGTCATCTTCTGATGATCTGGCCTGGCTTTCTGGAGGAAGATCTGACCACACCAGATTGGCTGCGGCTGTTAGATTAATTGCAAATTCAGTGACCTTAGGCTTTTCAGTGAGGTACCTTGGATGTCTAATCACAGAATCAAGGCTTCTGTGACAATTGGGCACAAAGAGCAACAGATTTTGTGTGTTTAAAACAGTGCAGAACAAGGAAGAAGAACAAAAAGAAAAAACAGACAAATCTGTTTAGGACAAGCTCCTCCCTGAACTGATTACCAAGGCCTACAAAGGCCAAGGCCTACAGAGAGAGAGACAACAAAATGGATCTTAAACAGTTGTCAAACAAGATGCAACGCACCCAAACCTATATAATTCCTACATCTTCTCCATTACAATAACTGCTGGGAAGACTCTTAAAGAGACCACATAAAAAAATTAAGATTTGTTGTTAAATAGGAAAATAGATTTTTATTATGAAAAGACTCTTTGCCAGCTTCTCTGATAATCTATATGATCTATTTAAAAATCAGAGTTAGACCTAGGAGGGCTGTTGTGTACCAGTGTTTTGGATACACTTGTGAAATCTGTGAATGCACCACAGCCACATGAATATGTACATTATAAGTTTTACAGCTAAGGCATTAGATTGCAGTCTAATATTGGCTTCGTATTCACCAAGGCCTGGAGAATAGACGTCTGGATATATTCATTAACATGATTAGTCTTTTAGCCCATGCCCAGATCACTACAAATAAATATATATCAATATATATACACACCAATATTCATGTAACAATGGGAATGGGGGCTATTGATAATTATGATCAGGATGACATAAGGATCCATTGACTCAAAATGTGGACTCCAACATCCTTTCCTTCTCTCCACTCTATGGAACAATAACTACAGAGATGTATGAATTTCGCTGAGCGTAGATCACATTTGGATCTTTCATTTGCCCTGCCTTCCGATCTATGATCTTGGGCTTCACCTCCCCATTATCACTCGGATTGATGGTGGTTGTGTTGAACTTTTCAATGCCAGTCCACCATCACTACCTCAATCCGTAACATAACGCTTCCAGGGAAGGAGGAATTTAGTGAGATTTGCAGCCATGTGATGTTTCCCTGAACTCTAATTGGCTTCTTTGAGATTAACTTCATCCAAATTTTTGACTACTTCAAGAATTTGCCTGTGGATCCAATCCGTGTCGAACCTATTTGCTGAGATCTAGTTCCGAAGTGTATCTGCAAGCAACTTTATTTAGTCATAATTAAAATACATTTTCATACCACAGACAAAACAAACTTAGAATATTTGCTAAACTGTGAATAAAGAATTCTATTAAATCATAGCTCCTTTATAGTCTGTGTAGCACGGGCTTTCGACTGGCTCATTAGCATAACGCCTGTAGACCTTGACACTTGTCCTACTGGGTTTATATGCATCTAGAACTTTGAAGAACTTTTCAAAGTACTATTTAACTATGGTGTACATAGAACAGGCTTGACATGTTTCTCCATTTAATTGGTCCTATAGGCTTCCAATTGTTTCAATTATTTGTCTACACATAGTGCTTTCCTTTTTCTGTTGATTACTCTCTAGAATACAACGTCAATATCAGGGGAAGCTTTTCAGACATAAATTAAAACTGCCACAGAAACCTACTTAGTCTTATGCCTTTAAACACCAAATCTAGAGTCCACTTGTGCTCTTAATGCACAGTCTAGACATGGTCAAGGAGAATTAATTGTCTTACATTTTTTTCCAGGGTCCATTTTTGCCAAATGACTTACATGAAACACACATTTATCCTAACAGTAGTTTAATGTTATTACCTATTTTACTTTAACAGTATTAGTTGCAAAGTACATTAAACACAAGTCCCGCAGCGGTGGATGTTATCCATCAGTGTGAAGATTCACAACATTCTACTAGTGTTTCCACTGCTTACAGAAAGTCACATGGCTAGCAGAGAAATTATAGCCCTAGATAAAAGGAAATTATACCATCTGAACTTTTCTTGTTTCATTTTTTTTAATTTGAAATTGTTCCTTATATAATAATAATCCATTGGCAACCAACGTGCATGCACTATGCTCACTCCATAAATGGCAAATATATAAGACTAGTAAAAAGCCCGTCAAAATGATGGAAAAAAATAAGAGTGGTTTTTAAATGTTCATGTTGTCCTTTCATTAAGGGCTCAATGACAGTGGCAGACCTTATTGCACCCAATTTGACTTTACCCTTGCGGAGGCATTGATTGAAAAGTTTGTCAGATGGCTGCTCAGCCACATAATGCTTAGTGTGGCACAATTCACAAATACTGTTAGTGGGACCACAATTATGAGCGGTAATATTGGTTTCATCAAAGTTATCGACATCAAGAATGGCGTGGCATCTTGTTGGCTGACTTTGTAGGTGTTAATGTGATATTACCTCTGTCCTGTTCGCTCTTTGATTGTTTTCTCTGTGATGGGCAGTTTGCTTACTCAGATTTTCATGGCGATGATGATCATGTTCGTGTTCTCTTTGGTCATCGGTCATAGTTTGTCGTCGGGCTTTATCCCGTTCCGCACGTCGTCTTTTTGCTGCTTCTAGCTGTGCAGTTACTCCCACAGGAGACATTTGCCATTTAGGTGGCATCGCAGTTATACTTTGTTGCTTAAATTAATTCGTATATTTCTATTCATTTAACACTAAGTGCAACTAAAAGGAATGGATAGAAAATTGAGTCAATTTGGAATAGCAAACATAGTTATAAACGGTAACTGCCACTCAAAAAAACTTTGTGCATAGCGCTGGTTTGCTGTTCACGTGTGTTGCTGTGTTGTGCTATGGATTCTTACAATAAAGCTCCTGTTTGAGCCTGACTCAAGACTTTGTCTTGATGTTAACCCACTATAGTGGGCTGAAAATAACATAAATGCGAATAGGGACCAAATTGGGCAAGGTGGTGGATTTAGGGCTCCACTTTTCTGACTTCTAAAAGTACTAATTCCAAGACGACACTAGAAGTGAGAACTATCCTTCGCACATGATTACCCCCAGCAATGCCTCCCTAATTAATAACACAAGAATGGAACACCCTTGCAAAATAGTGTAAAACTGTACAATAGAAGAAATAAAAGAAAAATGAGTCGCTATTCAAGGTAAAAAGCCCCAATAAAGATGACTCAGGTGTTACATTCTAATCATATATTATATGCCATTATAAAAGTGAATAAATGTGATTAAACAAGGAAAGAGCATAAAAAGAATGCAATCTTTGCTGCTAGCAGACTCTTCTTGCTTCATAAAATTCCGCTACTCGCGAGCATGATGTGGCAGTAAGCTTAGCAGAGTGAACCTAGCGCGCTAACTAGTAGTGACCCATATTATAAATATAAAGGATGATACGAACACTAACCACTGCTTCGGATTGTGGCAGAGATTAATCATCCATTAGGCAACCTAGGCCCTGGATTGTGTTGGTTGCAATCTTGGTTGCTGATGCCGTCACCCCCCTACTATTATGCTTGCTGCATCACAAATGCAAGTAACTTGAAGAGCTAACATCTTGCGCACTCGCGCTGTACTACTCACTTATCTGCACTCTGCGAGCTTCACTCGCAGATCATGTCAACACACTAGTTAACCTAGAAACAACCAGATACTGCTTAACCCCCTTTATACCTACTGGGGATCATTCTGCTATAGTAAGTACCAGCTGGCTTAGAGAAGGAGCCATAAATGAAATCAGTAGTTGAACGGTCCCCTGCCGGACCCTATAAGGATTATCACTATATCTGCGCTGTCGCTATGCTTGTGAAAGGTGCTGCTGTAAAAGGATTCAGAGGTAATCCCTCCCTCTAAAAAGTAATAATCAACGTACAAAAAACAGAAAGATCCTAGCGCACTAAATTGTGTAATATAGTGCTGTATGTTTGTACTATACCGTTCATATTCAGAGGGAATGGTCAGAAGTTTAATAACAGTCTTTATAGAAACATAGGTACAAGTAAGTATAAATAAGCGTTACAAACATAAGCGTAAAAGTAATTGGACATAAAACATCACATCACGCCTAGCGGGCCATGGCTTGACCCCTCAGATTGAGATAAGTCGGTAATCTCTTTCTATCTTCACCAGACTTCCTGCCTTTAAATCTATTGAAAGGTTTTGAAGAGAACCACTTTTAGACTAATATACCAGGCAGCTAAGTGCAATAGACTAATATACCAGGAATCAAAGCACAATAGCCTACTATACCAGGCAGCTAAGAGCTATAGCCTAATATACCAGGCAGCTAAGAGCTATAGCCTAATATACCAGACAGCTAAGTACAATAGCCTAATATACCAGACAGCTAAGTGCAATAGCCTGATATACCAGTGCAGCACGATGGCTCAGTGGTTAGCACTTCTGCCTTACAGCACTGGGGTCATGAGTTCAATTCCTGACCATGGCCTTATCTGTGTGGAGTTTGTATGTTCTCCCCGTGTTCGCATGGTTTTCCCCTGGTACTCGGTTTCCTCTCACATTCCAAAAACATACTAGTAGGCTAATTGGCTCCTATCAAATTGATCCTAGTCTCTCTCGCTCTGTGTCTGTGTGTGTGTGTGTTAGGGAATTTAGACTGTAAACTCCAATGGGGCAGGGACTGATGTGAGTTCTCTGTACAGTGCTGTGGAATTAGTGGCGCTATATATATAAATGATGATGATGATGATACCAGGCAGCTAAGTGCAATAGCCTAATATACCAGAGAGCTACGTACGCCTAAATATAGATAAATGACCATTACCCCCTTAATATAAATAATAAAATTAGAATGTCTCATTTATATAATATAAAGAAATAATTACTATTGTCCCTTTCATGTGTCGAATATATAAATAATTATTATTGCCGCATTACAAATCCGCATTTTATCGCCCTGTAATATGCAATCAACTGTTAATTCCCAAATAAATCCTTACCTAAAATCTTCTTTTCTTGATCTGATGCAATCCATTTAGGAAATACCAAAAAAAATAAAAAAAACACTGATAGTCGAAACAGACCACTCACAAGGAGCCCCGAAGCAAAATGACAAAATTAGTTAACGTACTTCCAGTGTATAAGAATCAGGATGATGACTTAAAACCATTCGCTTTGATAAACTTAAAGAATTGCCCTTTAGTAAATTGCATGGTTTATAAACCACACATCAACAAACTACAGGTTAGTAAATCCACCCTGCAGACTTTTACATATAATGCAGTACTATAAGCAGGGGCGGATTGGCCATAGACCTTACATGGAAGTTTCCCGGTAGGCCGATGGCCTAACGAGGCCACCTGGAGGCCACCTCAGATTTCCCCGAGGGGCGCATTAGGATGCGGCGGGGGGAGGCACGTACAGGAAAGCAATCTAAAATATTGGTGTTCAGTGGGCAGCAACAGGCAGCCAATTGCTAGGCTCCCATGGTGCTGTTCGGCAGACAGGAAGTCTGACTTCACTTCCTGTCTGCCTGATGTGAGAAGAGACGCTGCTCAGAGCAACTGAAGGTAAGTGAGGGGGGCTTAGTATACTATGCTATACTAAGGGGGACTACCTATACTATGCTATACTAAGGGGGGCTGCCTATACTATACTAAGGGGTGGCTGCCTATACTATACTAAGGGGGGCTGCCTATACTATACTAAGGGGGGCTGCCTATACTATACTAAGGGGGGCTGCCTATACTATACTATACTATTGGGGGGCTACCTATACTATACTATACTATACTAAGGGGGACTACCTATACTATGCTATACTAAGGGGGGCTGCCTATACTATACTGAGAGGTGGCTGCCTATACTATACTAAGGGGGGCTGCCTATACTATACTAAGGGGGGCTGCCTATACTATACTAAGGGGGGCTACCTATACTATACTATTAAAGGGGGGCAACCTATACTATACTATACTAAGGGGGGCAACCTATACTATACTAAAGGGGGCTCCCTATACTATACTATTGGGGGGCTACCTATACTATACTATACTAAGAGGGGGCTGCCTATAGTATACTATACATTTGCCCTGCATGGCTTTAGAGATGACCCACTGTGTGTAAAGTCATCACATCTAGGTTTTCCTAAATGTTACTACAATCAAATTCCTGTAGTTCTAAATCCCACCTACTTTTGTGTTGGCCCCACCTACAGTTATTTTGGTCCCGCCGGCATGAGGCCACTTCAATAATTTTTTCCAGGGCCACTTTAAGTTCTCAATCCGCCCCTGACTATAAGGTACACTGCCCCCATAAGAAAAGCCCACTGTTCAGTTGTCAAAGTGGAAATTTAGAAGTGGCGGTATCATCATCATCACCATTTATTTATATAGCACCACTGATTCCGCAGCGCTGTACAGAGAACTCATTCACATCAGTCTCTGCCCCATTGGAGCTTACAGTCTAAGTTCCCTAACATAGACACAGACAGACAGAGAGAGAGAGCGAGAGATTAGGGTCAATTTTGATAGCAGCAATTAACCTACTAGTATGTTTTTGGAGTGTGGGAGGGAACCGGAGCAACCGGAGGAAACCCACGCATACACGGGGAGAACATACAAACTCCACACAGATAAGGCCATGGTCGGGAATTGAACTCGGTTTGATAACTTTAATGGGATTGTAAGTGAATGCAATTTAATAGTGTTACAATCAAGGCAGTAGGAGAAGTATGGGGTATGGCGTACCACCGTATACACCCCCACTGAACACTGCTAATGATCCTATAAACTGTTACATTTATAGCGGTTTATGTTGTGTTGTTTGTAGCTTGTTTTACTTTTTGAAAGCAGTTTTTTTTATAGCAGTTAACGTTTTATTTTTAATTGAAGGTCTGTCTTTTGCTAAATATTTATTTATTGTTCTTTTCCATAGCTTACTGGATATTTATTTAGCCCATTGGAATACAATGCATTGAACGGCAGTGATAAGTGCAAAATCTTAAAAAGCAACATTCACGATTGTTCATTGGTATATTTTTTTCTGGTGGGTCCTGTCATGGGGGCAAGAAGGAGAAATCTGTGCTTTTGTTTATAGACATGGGGAGATCTGTGAGATATAGGCAGCATGGTGGCTCAGTGGTTAGCACTTCTGCCTCACAGCACTGGAGTCATGAGTTCGATTCCTGACCATGGCCTTATCTGTTTGTATGCTCTGGGTGCCCTGGTTTCCTCCCACATTCCCAAAAAATATACTTTTCTGTTAATTGGCTGCTATAAAATTGACCTAAAGCTGGGTACACACTACACGGTTTTCATCCAATAATCGGCTCAAACAGCCGACATACGACCGCTCGTTCAAAAGTCGGGTTCGTGTGTGCAGGTCAAAAGTCTGCCCAAATGGATGACTGTTGCCTCATTTAGTTGGTCGTACCATTTAATATTTTCGTTCCAATCTCGTTTCCGCTGTGTAGTGTGTATAAACTTCCGACCGATCCCCAACAGTGAGTACAAAATTACAATCATTGCTCACCACAACATGGCTGTAAAAAGTCGCTAAGGGGACGTCCGCTCTTCCCTTTATCGTCCTATACAAGGCTAGTGTGTATGCAGTCCATGGACCGAGCGATCGGAACATCGATCGCATGTAAAATCGATCGGCATAAAAAGTTGGTGGAAAATTATGTAGTGTGCACCTAGCTTAAGTCTGTGTGTGTGTATGTTAGGGAATTTAGCCTGCAAGCTGTTTTGGGGCAGGGACTAATGTGAGTGAGTTCTCTGTACAGCGCTATGGAATTAGGGGCGCTATATAAATATATGATGATTTTGTGACACATTAATACAACTGTCCATAATAACAATAGATTTTACATTTGCAATAAACTTATATTTTTTGCTTGATACAGTTATGAGCAAATTTGAGGGTGTTTATATCTCTCTGCTTTACATGGTCTTTGTAATTTTCATGTTCTCCCATTCTGAACCCCCCATGATGACATTCCATGCCCAGTGGCGCACTCAGGGGGGGGTTTCTGAGTCTGTAGAAACCCCCCCCTGCGCTAACTAAGTGGCCACTATAGCTGCACTGTCCTATACAGCAGCCGCGGCGCTGTCAAAGAAGCGTCCGCGGCGGTGCTGTATTGTATACAGCACCGCCGCAGACGCTTCTTAGACAGCGACGCGGCTGCTGTATAGGACAGCGCTGGCAAAACGGAGCTGCTGCGCATGCAAAGCAGCTCTCTCTCGGTTTTGTTTTTTTTTTGTTTTTTTTGGGTCGGCGGGGGGAAACTCCCCCCGACAATCCTCCGTGCGCCGCTGATGCCCACAGCGATGTCAGACGCCGCTCCTTGCTGTCAGGTCACATCATCAATGTGTTGTAGCGTTAGAGGATTATCACAAATAAATTAAATTGATAGGAGTAGTTTGAGAATAATTAAACATTTATTGGGAAAGAACTAAAACACTGACTTTTTTAACTTTTGGGTAACTGCATCCAGAGTATCTCAAGCTTTGGGTGCCATTATTATTACGGAATGAATCATTTTTTTTATTTTTAATTACTGTTACCTACAAGTTAAATACTATATTTTCAAGAACACAAAACTCTGGTGCATGTTAAGTACTGTAATGAGCTTTAATCAAATGTTTACTGAAGCTAAGTAAAGCCCTGCAACATGAATATTGTTATATAATATTGTTTAACTTGTCACCAAAACGTTGTTTCTCCCCCTTTAAATAAGCCTCCAGAGCAAGAAGAATATATTCTTGTTTGTCTTCCTAAAAAATATGCAACGTAAAGTAGCACAGTTTAGTACGTAGAGGCTGACATGTTCCGTTATAGGAATATTGCACTGTATCTAGTCTGAGAATAATGTTCCCAATCAATCTCTCGTATAGCATGTAATAAAACAATATGTGGCAATGGCATTGTTTACTTTCCTGCTGGATTAGGTTTCCTGTACATTAATTTTCATTAGAGCTGCTTGTTGCAGATCACTGAAATGATGCCATTTGAAGCAATCCATCCAGTTCTCTTCGAATAACATCCTAACCAACGACAAACACTGTAATTTGACTATAGGTCTCTTTTATCGTGCTGCCGGTTATAGCAACCAAGATAGAAATGATTAGTGCATCACATGTGAGTACATTTCATTAAAAATCCAATTGATTCCATTAATAAATATGTCATGCTTACTCACATGCAAATGATTATCATGATAGAATATATTTAGGTGTCACAGCGGTAATGATAAATATGAATTTATTACCGTACAGCTAATTATGATCTTTCTTTATTACCCAAGTTTCGATTGGTAGGCAGCGTTGGTTTTTAATTACAGAACAGACCCACAATATTGGAGGTGAGCATTTGCAATTTTGTGTCATCTGGTGGCAATCAAACAGCTCTCGTCTGGTCTCCTTTCGCAGTAAACATCAAGTTCCAGTATGTTTTAGGAGAAGCATTAGAAATTATCTACCTAGTTAGCCAAAGCTGGCCCAAAAAGCAAACTGGAGAAGACCAGCGGAAAAATTTGTTTTGCAACGTGACAGTGTTCATATATCTGGGAAGCTGCAAATGGAATTACAAGTATTTATTTTTTGTAATTTCGTTTATTTTTAATGGTTGGTGACTGTTTCCTATTACAAATGTACATTCCTTAAGTAATGTAACTTTGTATAGTACATACTAAATTAGTTGCGAAATTAAAAAAAAAGGCTAACTGGTTCTTATGAGAGGCAACATTGGGATCAGTGGAGACAGTCACTGGGCCAGGAGGTGAGGGCGGTAGGAAGAGCAGAATGGGGGCCTCTTGGGATCGGTTCAGATTTTGGATATGCGCTGGACTTGCACTTGCTCAGAAGGTGGCCTCTTCCTGCCTGAGGCTTCAGTGCGCATGCGCTAGACCCACGCATGTATAGAGGAGGGCGGAGCGGGTTCCTTCTCCAAAATTTGCTTTGAGGCCCAGTGGGGAATAATTTATTTTACCCCAATGGTTGCTATCTAAAAATTTTAATTTTGAGGTTTAGTCCTCTAAGCTGGTGTTATTAAAAGGCCACACTGTACTTTGGTTTACGTGCAGTGAATTATTTAGTTGCTTTATCTAATGCGTTGCGTATGAGCAAATGGCATCCCATTGTGGATAATTCCAGACAGGCACTATCCTTCAACATAAATAGGTCCTTGAAAAGACAATAGCCCATTTACATTAGTAAATGTCCACCTTTTAAGGTTTAAATAAGACGTACACATAAAAATTGTTCCTTTACCTTAGACTGCCATCTTGCACAGTACATTCAAGCATAGTAGTGTAACTTCGGTACAGACAATATATAAGCAGTCGTGTGACGTCACAGTAAGGAAGAAGTGTTACTTGTGCTGTGTAATTTTTAGCCTTAACAATGACCCCAGAGCAGTGGCGGAAATGCCAGTGGTGCAGCAAGTGTAGTGCACTGGGTCTCATGGAGATAGCGGGGACCTAGCGAGCTGTGGACCCCCCCTCCCGCTTGTTCCGCCTCTGCGCCAGAGTATGACTATTCTACATTTTATGGTATATCCTGGTAGCACTGTGACACAGTGGTTAGCAATGCTGTCTTACAGGGCTGCCAAGAGGAATTCAGGGCCCGGGTACAACAAACTCATGGGGCCCCCCCCATAGTTGAGTAAGCCCTAAAAAAACACGACGCGGGTTTGGTCATACATTCAGGGGCGTGTCAATGCGCCATTGGGGCGTGGCTAGCCTAACGACGGTGCAAAAATTTTCGGGAATGTGGTCATACATTTGGGGCCGTGGCAATGCACCGTTGGGCGCATAGCTAGCACATCAAAATCACTAGGTCCTGAATTCACCACAGCGTCACATATGTCCAAGCACTCCTGACTTTTAAGACATCCAGCACCACAGTGTAGTATACAAAGAATGCAGTGTGTACACAAACAGTTCAGTCTTGGCCTGCGCCCACTGGGCTCACCAAACATTGGCATTGTCCCTACTAGAATCACAACATTTCACACACTATGCTGCTCTGTCCTACCTGTTCTTCTCACTTTCTCCACCCGAGGCTGCTGGTTTCTTTAGTTGTGGCTTGTCTGGATCTTGGAATGTAGAAGGACCTATTTGGGAAAAAAATGGCTACATTTAGAAAATTTCAGTCAGACGCAGCGTTAAATCAATAGCACCCACGATTAATAATTAGGCCTTCCTCCAGCCCCAACATTAAAATAATAGAATTCACATGTAATAAATAAACCTATTTCCCGTCATGCAAACAGCCTAGCAATACCTATTTCCCGCAACCATCACTGCCATTAAATAATTCATAGTCACATTTAATAAATAGACCTCATCCTCCCCAAACTCACCTCCACATTCAATAGGCCCCAAATCACCCCATCTTAAATTAATAATCCCCACTATTAAATTGCCTCACCATCACCCTACAAACAAAATAGCGCCCATTAATTAGCCACCACCTACCGCACACACACTACATTGCAACAAGCCCCATCACAACTACACTGCGCCCTCCATGCTGCTTTCCCCCCTTTTTATTCACTCTGTGCCTCTTTGCCCCTTTTTTTTATAACTCTGTGCCTCTCTGCCGCTGTTTTCCTCCTCTGTGCCTCTCTGCCCCTGTTTTCCTCCTCTGTGCCTCTCTGCCCCTCTTTTCCTCCTCTGTGCCTCTCTGCCCCTCTTTTCCTCTTCTGTGCCTCTCTGCCCCTCTTTTCCTCCTCTGTGCCTCTCTGCCCCTCTTTTCCTCCTCTGTGCCTCTCTGCCCCTCTTTTCCTCCTCTGTGCCTCTCTTTTCCTCCTCTGTGCCCCTCTTTTCCTCCTCTGTGCCCCTCTTTTCCTCCTCTGTGCCCCTCTTTTCCTCCTCTGTGCCCCTCTTTTCCTCCTCTGTGCCCCTCTTTTCCTCCTCTGTGCCTCTCTTTTCCTCCTCTGTGCCTCTCTTTTCCTCCTCTGTGCCTCTCTTTTCCTCCTCTGTGCCCCCTTTTCCTCCTCTGTGCCTCTCTTTTCCTCCTCTGTGCCCCTCTTTTCCTCCTCTGTGCCCCTCTTTTCCTCCTCTGTGCCCCTCTTTTCCTCCTCTGTGCCCCTCTTTTCCTCCTCTGTGCCTCTCTTTTCCTCCTCTGTGCCCCTCTTTTCCTCCTCTGTGCCTCTCTTTTCCTCCTCTGTGCCTCTCTTTTCCTCCCCTGTGCCTCTCTTTTCCTCCTCTGTGCCTCTCTTTTCCTCCTCTGTGCCTCTCTTTTCCTCCTCTGTGCCTCTCTTTTCCTCCTCTGTGCCTCTCTTTTCCTCCTCTGTCCCTCTCTTTTCCTCCTCTGTGCCTCTCAGTTTCTTTCCTTACCTTTTGTCAGCTTCTTTCTTTTCTTCTCTTCTCTTCTGTCTTCTCTTCTTTCTTCTTCTTTGGTCTTGTCAGGCTGCGGCGCTCCTCACTGACTGACTGCCGGGCGTGACTTGATGACGTCACGCCCGACAGTCAGTGTGAATGGAGAAGACAGGAGAGGAGGGACGCGGCGCCGCGGTCACGTGAGTATTGATTTTTTTTTTTTTTTTTTTATTTCTTATAGCTCCCCCCACCAACGCCCCCCTCCCCCTCCCCCTACCCCGCGGGAATTTTTTTTTTAAAAAAATAAAAATACGCAAAATACAAAAAAATAAAATAAAAAAAAAAAATGACAAAAAATAGCAGCAAGGGCCCGGCCCGGGCCCCCTGGCATGGCCGGGCCCGGGTAAAATGTACCCGCTCCCCCCCCCTCTCGGCGGCCCTGCTGTCTTAATCCGACCTTTTTTTGCGTAGTTTGTGTGTTCTTTCAATGTTTCCATGGGTTTACTCCTACAATCCAAGCACTGGTAGGTTAATTGGCTTCTGACAAAAAAAAATGGACCCTGGTGTGTGTGTAAGTTAGGGAATTTAGATTGTAAGCTCCAATGGGGCAAGGCCTGGTGTGGATGACTGCATATACTGTGTACAGCGCTGCGTAATATGATTGGCACTACATAAATAAACAATAATAAGCAATGTCTGTAGCTGTGTTTGACAAACATACACACAAATCCACAATAAAATTGTAAAACTCCTTGGGGTATATTTACTAAACTGCGGGTTTGAAAAAGTGGAGATGTTGCCTATAGCAACCAATCAGATTCTAGTTGTCATTCATTCAGTGCATTCTACAAAATGACAGCTAGAACCTGATTGCTACAGGCAATCTCTCCACTTTTTTAAACTCGCAGCTTGATAAATTTACCCCCTTGAGATCCAAGACAAAAAAACACTATACAAATGCTATTGTTGTTGTTAATAATAATAATGATAATATTGTTATTATTATTATTATTATTCCATAGGTAGTGTCGTGTTCTCTCTTTCTCTCTCTCTCTCTTTCTCTCTCTCTCAGTGTGTATATATATATATATATATATATATATATATATATATAAATAATATTTATTGAAAGTTTATATAAATGTGGGGGGAAAAATAAGTCCGAGTTTGGTGTTTAAGTGCCTTTGATTTATTCTAGCCTAGGTTTCAAAAACAGAACATGGGACCTTATGGAAAATAATATATGAATTAAAAGAACGTCCGTATATTCTAAGTAAGAAAAGGATGTCGGTGATGTCAGCTTGATTGCATTTTCCCTGATCATATCTACAAACATCTCATCTACTGTATGCATACTTGTGTAATTCAATTACACAGAGCAAGTCAAGCAGCTTATAACAAGCTAAAAAGAAAGGCAAAAACTCATCATGCACAAAAGGTACAATCTATAAACAATAGGGATGTAAAAAAATATATATAAAACAAAAAAAAAAATACAGATAGGTTATTGAAATTGTATATTTAGCCACAAAATCATAATTCTCAGAGGAATACTTTCCAATTTGGTTTTTATGTTAGTTGACAACCTGCCATCAAGAATATGAATGACACAGTATAAAAAAAATGGGCTCTACCAAAGTCACCTGAAGGTCATTCATTCTACAGTTAGAAAAATTAGAACACATGACTCAGTTCTTTGAACGGAAGGACTATGGAAGATTTTACAAGCAAGGCAACTATTAAGAGAGATTTGTGAATGGGAAGTCCAACGGGCAAACAGATTTTTTTGACGAGGAACTTAGGGCCACACACAATAAGAAAGTAACAATCTTGAGCACTACAATAAGAAAGCACAGTGGTGTACGGAACTCTATTACAGAGTGAAATTTCCAGCGAGAACAGTAAAGAAATAAGGTTGTCCTCATAGAAACTAGCACAATGGCATATGTGTAAGAAAAGGAGAGGGGGCACCATCGTTATCCAAATTGCTGAGGCATCAAATCCGTTCTCTTTTATCTTTTGCAGAGTTCTTTTTTCGTTTTCATTCTGAATTTATACATAAATATACCGCGTTTATCAGGCTGGTGTCAGGCCCATTTAATAGAGAGCTGTGGAATGTGTTGGACATTAAAGTATTTTAATAAATTAAAGCATGGTGCCAAATCTAATATATCTGCTTAAAAATCTAATATGCAGACCATATCTGGTGGCAAATCTAATATGCAGACCATATCTGGTGGCAAATCTAATATGCAGACCATATCTGGTGCCAAATTTAATATGCAGACCATATCTGGTGCCAAATCTAACATGCAGACCGTATCTGGTGGCAAATCTAATATGCAGACCATATCTGGTGCCAAATCTAATATGCAGACCATATCTGGTGGCAAATCTAATATGCAGACCATATCTGGTGGCAAATCTAATATGCAGACCATATCTGGTGGCAAATCTAATATGCAGACCATATCTGGTGCCAAATTTAATATGCAGACCATATCTGGTGCCAAATCTAACATGCAGACCGTATCTGGTGCCAAATCTAATATGCAGACCAAATCTGATGATAAATCTAACATGCAGACCATATCTGGTGCCAAATCTAACATGCAGACCATATCTGGTGGCAAATCTAATATGCAGACCGTATCTGGTGGCAAATCTAATATGCAGACCATATCTGGTGCCAAATCTAACATGCAGACCAAATCTGATGATAAATCTAATATGCAGACCATATCTGGTGGCAAATCTAATATGCAGACCATATCTGGTGGCAAATCTAATATGCAGACCATATCTGGTGGCAAATCTAATATGCAGACCATATCTGGTGGCAAATCTAATATGCAGACCATATCTGGTGGCAAATCTAATATGCAGACCATATCTGGTGCCAAATCTAATATGCAGACCATATCTGGTGGCAAATCTAATATGCAGACCATATCTGGTGGCAAATCTAATATGCAGACCATATCTGGTGCCAAATTTAATATGCAGACCATATCTGGTGCCAAATCTAATATGCAGACCATATCTGGTGGCAAATCTAATATGCAGACCATATCTGGTGCCAAATCTAATATGCAGACCATATCTGGTGCCAAATCTAATATGCAGACCATATCTGGTGCCAAATCTAACATGCAGACCATATCTGGTGGCAAATCTAATATGCAGACCATATCTGGTGGCAAATCTAATATGCAGACCATATCTGGTGCCAAATTTAATATGCAGACCATATCTGGTGCCAAATCTAATATGCAGACCATATCTGGTGGCAAATCTAATATGCAGACCATATCTGGTGCCAAATCTAATATGCAGACCATATCTGGTGCCAAATCTAATATGCAGACCATATCTGGTGCCAAATCTAACATGCAGACCAAATCTGATGATAAATCTAACATGCAGACCATATCTGATGCCAAGCTTTATAAAGTATACATACTTACCAGTGAAACACTTCCACCAGGTCCTGGTCCTTCTTTCCTGCCCTGTGAATGCAGCGATTCCATCTACTGGGTCCTACTCAAAGAAGCTTTTAACCTACAGGCTGATAGCGCTGTTTCCTGCCCTGCACTGATTGACAACCAACCAGGGTTCAGTACACGACAGGAACCTGAGCAAGTCTCATTCGGTGATTGAACAGGATGATAGCTATATGGGAACTCAGAGGCCAGGATGAAGTAAACATTCCTGTTACTTTTAGGATTGGTAGCAGATGCCAAACGTACCATTTGTTTAAACTTTTTTTTGTTTGTAGTGTTTGGTGGCCTCTTTGGCTTTGGTGTCAGATAATGTTCACTTTGCTGACCAAACACAATCACTGAGTTAATGAATTAAAGACTGCTTTCATGGGACCAAAGAGCCAAGAGCATACTCTATTCTTTCAGAGTACTCTACTCATGTGTTGGAATCCAAAAATCCATACAGGGCACTTATTTTACTAATGAGGACATCAACTTAGGAAGCTTGAAAATTTGAAGTGATGAATGATAGGAACCTCCGCCCACAAATAGATGCCATCTCTGGTAGAAGCAACATTTTGAACATTTTAATTAAGTTTGAACAGTTCATTTATTTCTGATACACCACCTGGTAATACAGTAATGCACAAATCTGTAATACAATATAATCAATCTAGTCCCAGGGCTCCCTCAACTGTGAATCCATTGGACTTATAGACATATAACGATTGCCAATAATTGTTTATGGATTTTAAAGTATGATTTACACATATATAATCTTGAACAAATCACTTTCTACCTGTATGTTAGTCACTAAATTGTTTTGTAAGCTCATTTGGATAAGGCTGGTAACACAGTACAAGTGCTCACCCGATTATCGAGCCAATCACAAGACAACAGATCGTTCGGCCCAATATCGCATTAGCGTGTACGCTCCGATGAGTGATTATCGTTCCAAAGCACATCGTATCGTTTGATTTGATATTTAAACCGGACTAAAAATCTTATTCAACGATGGAACAGTGTCGTTCCAATTCTGCAGTGTGTATGCACTCAGGCCCAGCAGTGTCCATAGATCTCTGGACACTGTGTGTGCAGAGTCACGATCTTCTTAGCCAATGGTTATGACAGATGAAGTGCACAGATCTGAAGGTAATCGTGTAAAGCATGTATCGTGTGTACACATGCTGATCGGGACTTTCAGTAAAACCGTTAATGATATCGCATCGGGAGAAATTTTCTGTAGTGTGTGAACACCTTGAATAAACTATAACAGCTCTGCAATAAATCGTGTTCCGCATTTAGCAATAGTAGAATAAAGTTAGTTGGACATGAGCACAGAATACCTTAATACCATCCATTTGAGGTCAAAATTCTTAACCAATCAGAAAACATTAGGTAGACACTGCTACACAACAACACTGAGTCAAATAAATATATTTTTGTTTGGGGTATAAGGTCACTTCTTTACCCTCCCTTCATTTACTACGGAAAAACACGAGAATAACAGAATTCCTACAACATCGTCGCTCCTGTGCAACAGACCTACGAAAGGCTTAGAAAGTCAAAACCCAAAGCCCCTCTACCTTGCGGTCTAAGACGAAAACCACGTTTCAGTCTTTAGTTCTATTTAATTATAGAAAGCTGTACACATGGTCTTTCATGCAGTGATGTCTTTTATGACTTGCCTTTTAATAACAAGGATAGCTAAGGAATTAAGAGGAAGAAAACATGCCATAAATATATTATTTCATGGAAAAGGGAAGTAGCGATTTGCAATAATGTATTTACATAGTTATTCCACATGCTGTTTAATCATCATTCTTAAATAAAAAAAGAGAAGTATCATTTTGTGAAGTGTAATCAGGGATCATTAAATCATCACCTTCATTACCAACATCATCCTCATTATATTTTTTCCACTGTAAAAATGTTAATGAAATATAGATGCAGTTATGTTTGTATTCTCCATAGCTTCCGACTGAGTATTCTAACTGGGCAGTATGGGATATATAGAGGTGTCAGAATATATAGATGTAGAATGTTGCAGTTTCCTGACTTCTCTGCTCTGAAACACACACATGCGGCTGAAATCGGATATGTCAAAACATATGGATAAGCCCTATGCTCTATTTTGTAGCTTGAAGCAATTAGCGGCTGCTTAAAAAGCAACAGCGAGAGCATTACTGTTCAAAATTGTGCTAATTGCCACTGAATGAAAAGGTTTATTAATTCATTGAATTTATGTCCTTTCCTCCCAGCCCCCCTCCCCCCACCCCCCCTATTAAGATTAAAAACTCTTTCAGGTAAAGTAACAGGAAGCATTACAGCGTACATAAAACATATATGTTAAATGACAGGTTAGGAGATAGATTGGGGGTTGAGGTCTCAATCTGTCTAGAGAATACAACAAATGATGTCTGTGGGAAGATATACATTATATTTCGGTGGCACAGGGGACTATGCTGCCCAGAGGGAGATTATCTCACCGTTCTTTATAAGCACTTTCTTGCTGTTGGAAGAATTATCTCTTCCCTAGCTGGAGGAACAAATGAAAGTTCACCTCCCGGTTGGGCTATTATAGGCGGCAAACACTTAATAATTGCAACATAGCTTTCTTACCTGCTGGATTTACAAAGCAATTGCAACTTTATCGACACAGTGGAAATAGCATGCGTCATGTGTAGAACTAGTTGAGTTAGGCGTGGGCTTAGCCACCTAGACAATATTTAATATTGGAAACAATAATAGATTTACCAAATGCCACTAGCTTATGCATAAAGAAAATTCCCATTGTTTAATTTATTTCATTTCATATTTCTGTTTGCCAAACCTGGCTGTTCTGGTTGCCTCATTACAGCAGCATTTACTTTGATTTATCTCAAATTCATGTCAAATATTGCTTCCACCCAATAAATGAGAATGTCGGACAACCAAAATTAGTTTGCGAACATCTGAGGTCTAGCTGATGTGGACCCACCTTTAGCAGCCATCACTCCGCTAGAGAAAATAGGCTGGCTGGCTCTTAGCAGCCCTGGGGTCTTCTGCCGCTAGCCATAGGTGTTAAAAAATAGGATTATTAGGGAATTTGACAATGAAATAGACAAGAGGTAAATAGCACACAGACAGGTTAGGAACCAAATCACAAAGGACAGTGAGTGTCAAGGACTCGGCCAGGTCATTGCTGCAGTCAGAGCGACAGACATACAGAACGTGGAATGGAGCACATGTCTACATAGGCTCAAACAGTGCTAGAGTATCAATGTGCGTGTATATAACATGATGTGTCCTGGAAGAGATCCTGGTAATAAGGCTTCCTACTCTCCCATGTGGTGAATGAGGAGCACATACATTGTAGACTTAGGTTCTAAGATGAGTGATGCTCAAGCTCTATCTTTGGATTAACTATTCCGATAACTTCATCAATTTGTTCTACTGGATTATAACAGAGAAGAGCAAGAGGTGTAGGCAATCTAGAACTCCGCAATGTTTCACTGTGTCTGCCCTCTAGAAACGTGATCAAAGGTCAACTTACAGAAAAGCCAAATGGTCACGTCTCCATGCTCATCCCCCCGGACCGCTCTTCTCCTTCCATCACGGTCAATCACCCTTTTCTCCTCTACACCCATCGCTCCTTTGGCTTTTTCAAGGTTCACTTTATACCCACTCAATGGTTCCTTCAGTGTCTCCACCTATAATGTCCTCACTACAGTTGTAAGTTGGGGTCAACCAAGGTTATGTTATTGGCCCTTTAATTTACCAGTTGTCCTCCTCTTCTCTTGCCTAACTAACTAATTCCCTCAGTTGACCCCCAGAACCACCTTTACGCTGATGACATCCAAATCTACCTCTCTGCCCTGACCTCTCCCCTTTTCTACTATCTTGTACGACCAACTATTTCTCTGCTATTTCCACATAGATGTCCTAATGGTACCTCAATCTCTACATACCTAAAACAGAGATCATAATCTTCCCTCCTCCCACCCGACCTTAAATCTCACCATGAGCAGCACCACAATATCCTCAATCTGCCTTGGCTTTTTGCTCCTACCCACCTATGGAATTCTCTACAATGCCTGATCAGACTCTCCCTCAACTTTCAAATCTTTAAACGCTTTCTGAAAACCCATATCTTTCTTAGAGCTTACCCTACTTCCACCTATACTAATCCAGTGTCGGACTGGGGCATGAAGGGCCCACCGGGGGACTGCAACGCTAGGGGCCCACCAGAGGGGGTGTGGCCAGCCATCGTAGAGGCGAGACCAGACACTAAAGGGAGAGTGGTCAGCCCACGAAGGACAGCTAGCACCATAGTGTAGTATATAAAGAATGCAGTGTGCTCATCCTTCTCTTTTAAAATGACAGGCTGACTGCGTACTTAGTTACTAACCTGCTCATGCTCCTCTGGGTGGTTGGATATCCGGAACTCTTACTCTCATCTGCCCTGCTCAAAGTGAAAAACACACTACCGCGCAGGTTCAGAGAGCCCAGACGCGGATCTCTGCACCTGTGTGGTAGTGTGTTTAACGGGAGTGTTTGGCAAAAACGGGGGGGGGGGGAGTTGTGCTCTACCCCTACTGTTGCAAGAGCAGCATTAACACAGGTTATCCCTCCCTATGAACTAATAATATACTGAAAGTTAAGCACTCATTGACTTATGTATTATTCCAAGTGTAATACTAATAATAAAATTTGTATTCTTTTATCTTGAATACAATTCGTGTTTTTCTATATCTTGTATTAGGCTGTGAGCAAGAGGCTCGGTTCAATTAGTGGGATAACATTTAATGTTAGTTTTATCACAATTTATTGAATCTGGTTAAAATACATAAAAATACATTAATATAGACAAATAAAATACTCCAATCAAACCACAGTATTTATATTATGAGGCATTGATTTCTATATACATACATATGGTATGGCATCAATTGAACATACATAAAAAAATCAGACAACCCTAGGTATATAGACCTGGACTAGTCTAGCTACTGGGAGGCAAATGGCGTTGGTTATAAATGCTGCATTGATCCAGATATAACACAGTCACTGATATCTCAATAAAATAATGTTCATAGCATACAAGTCCAGTAGATGGGAATTGGTATTTCTTTAAGTCTCTGCTAGTGCAATATAAATATTCAGATCACTGTCCACATATATCACATGGTTATTGCTGCGATGCTTTCAAATTTAACTTTGTTTACTTGCAGTTTCAATGTATATAGAGATGGTGGCTGGGTACCCAGTGTGCTGAAATCAGAGGATGTTTCTCGTGGCCCGTGCTTGTTACTGGCGCCTGCGTTCCACTGTGGAACGCATCTGTCCCTTCCTGTTCTCGCGTATGTCCAATAGATGAATTGTATGCAAGTCGGGAGTCAGCTGTTTTCTTAGCTCCTCCCTAACAATGGAGGGGGCGTGGCTATAACGTGGCGGGGCCTACCGGTGGATAGTCCTGCTGCCCTGCAGGCCAGTCCGAGCCTGTACTGCTCACACTGGTACATCTTCACTACTGTCTCAGTCTCCTCTCTGAGCCACACTTGTTCCCCTTGTCTCACGTCTGCAGTTACTTTGTCTGCCTGTTTTGTGTATGCTCCATTTTCCCATGTGTCTGTTGCAGCTGAGTACTAACAATTATCATCATCACCATTTATTTATATAGCGCCACTGATTCCGCAGCACTGTACAGAGAACTCGCTCACATCAGTCCCTGCCCCATTGGAGCTTACAGTCTAAATTTCCTAACATACACACACAGACAGAGATAGAGAGAGACTAGGATCATTTTATTTTTTTTATAGCAGTCAAATAACCTACTAGTATGTTTTTGGAGTGTGGGAGGAAACCGGAGCACCCAGAGGAAACCCACGCAAACACGGGGAGAACATACAAACTGTGAAGAAGCGATATGGCTAATCAAAATCATTATTACAAAATTACAATCATGGTAGAAAAACACAAGCTAACTTGTAGCAAGAAAGTATATTTTTAAATAATTCTTTAGGTTTTGCTATTCGACCAACTGCATGAGACAGCTGTCTTATTTAGATACCCCAAAGGAGGGATTAGATTTGGGTAATATAACTACTTTGAAAATCAAACTACTCTCTGCAGAAATAGGTAAAAAAATCGCCCCTATAAGCAAGTTATTTAATAAATCTTCTCTCTATAGAGCAATGTTTTAAGAATTGTATGCAAATTAAATTAAAATATTAATTTGATTAAAAACCTTGACATAAGAACCTATTTCCAACCATATAATCCTGACTTTGTCAATTATTACTCATTGTGAATTCATTTTATGGTACCTCGTCTTGAGTTTATATAATGAAATTAACCTGAAACTTGTATATTGCTCAAGTGTATGAATTATTGTAATTGCGAATATTATATCATTCAAACTGCATATTTCCGTTTACAATGGATTCAGCAAACAATATTTTAATGTTGCGAAAGTAAACCAATTTCTTTCCTATTATTTACAGTTATGTGATTGTCCCAAATTAAATACAATTTCTTATTTAGAATTTACATATCAGCTGAGGTTCACAAATATTGTGAAACAGCAGCTGCATTTGCAATAGCTCAATACAGGCAGTTTAATATATTTTATATTTTCCCGGATACCTATTTCTTCAAGAGGCTAAAATAAATACTGTTACACATTTGCTGTAAATATATTTTTATTTTTAATTTGGCAAAGACATGAGGTACATTTGTGAATACTGACATGAGGGGCAAATGTGGGGTGCTGTCTTTTGCTAAACTGCATTAAAAAAATGACAGAATATTTCTAGTTGCTATAGGCAACACCTCCTTCTTCCTTTGCTCCAGTTTTAACAAGTCTCCTATGTTACTACTGGAGCCCAGTGCTATGGAAAAACTTTTACAACCCAGTGAGTATTAATTGTCAGGGTCATAGTATCACTCCCAGACCCTATGTACTTTTGAAGACCCAAAAAAAAGTTTTCCCGATGCCCCCTAAGACTATTGGGGGGTATTCAATTAGGTTTCCAGTCCACGGTAAAGCGCCGGAACGGGCCGCGAAGGCTATCACGTGGATTTTCATGCTAACCCCCTAACTGCGTTATTGCGGTACCGTATTACCGTCAATACTGCGCACTTTTCACGGTGACTCGCGTTACTGTAGACCAGAAACCTAATTGAATACCTCCCTAAAAGTGATAGCTACATTCCTCAATAATTAACCCCATTCTCCACAAATGTAGGTGCTTTACACTGACATTCAGCAAGAACCTATGAGGATCATTTAAACAGTGACTAATTTATTCTTTGGCTGTTGACTGCTTTTGACCAATTCAATCCACCAATCAATATGCTCTTATTAGTCATTCTCTTGACTGTCTTATCTCTGTCTCCTGTGTTCTATGCTGCCCTGCTGCCGCTGTAAACTCCTGACCTCAGTCAGTATCTTATTTTAGGGTTTCTCCTGCAGGGACCTCAGTCCGGTGATTCTGTGGGTGCCAATCTAACCCTGGGCTCACTCTAAACCAGATTGAGACCAAGCAGTGGTATAGACAGTGTAGTGGTCCCATGTTATCTGTCCCCAGAACATGCCTTTGTAAGCATTTTACATTGCTGGACACTTTGTACAAGACAAATTTTCCAGCCACTTTGTACAGACCCGATTGCACAGATCAGCACTGCCATTCAGTTTTGTACAGACCCCATTGCACAGACTTGCACTGCCATCCAGCTTTGCACAGACCCCATTGCACAGACTTGCACTGCAATCCAGCTTTGCACAGATCCCATTGCACAGACTCCCACTGCCATCCAGCTTTGCACAGACCCCATTGCACAGACTTGCACTGCCAACCAGCTTTGCACAGATCCCATTTCACAGACCCCATTTCACAGACTTGCACTGCCATCCAGGTTGCACAGACCACATTGAACAGACCCCATTGCACAGACTTGCAAAGCCATCCAGCTTTGCACAGATCCCATTGCACAGATCCCATTGCACAGACCCCATTGCACAGACCAGCACTGCCATTCAGCTTTGCACAGACCCCATTGCACAGACCAGCACTGCCATTCAGCGTTGCACAGACCCCATTGCACAGACTTGCACTGCCAGCCACTTTGCACAGAGCCCGCTGCACATATCCCCTGCTCCCCAAATTGCACAGACCTTCACTATTGCCGTACACTTAATAAGACACTATAAGTATGCAAAGTACATTGTATAAACCTCATATTGCAGAGTATCCCCATTTCAGAAACCTAATTGCAGACCCCTCATATTGGGCAGACCCCCCTCCTCAATGCAGGCTGCTTTTCACAGACAAATCAACAGTACAGTCCCCAGTACACACTGTCCTGTAATAAAGAGACTGCCTGTTGCCTATTGCACAGACCCACCCTGCCCCCCGCATTACACCTCCCTGCTTTGAAGGGGTGGCCAGAGAGGGAGATGAACTCTTCCCGTGCATTCTGTATATAAGGTTCTGATAGCGTCTCCCTGATTAATGCAGAGAGTTGCTTATAGTGCTGGACTTCCAGTCGGATTCTCATATGTGGTACAGAGGATCAGGAAGAAATAAACCCGTTACAGTAGGGACCACTGCTCCCAGATCCTGGCGATGTCGTTAGTGACTGCAGGGGTGTATATGTGCAGTACCTCCATATGTCAGAGCTCTGGGCCTATGTTGATTTACTGATAATTCAGAAATCTAATTAGGACTGTAGAATTTTATTCAAAAGCTGTTCAGCCCCGGGCTTATGTGGCCCGTCCACAAATCCGGATCTGTCCTTTCTTATAAATTGCCTCTTATTGAGGGGGCAAACTCCTCCCACAGCGCTGTTAGTGACAATATCACCATTCTGGCTTTTTCAATATTATGGAACCGTTAGGTACGAAAATTATGTCAACGGGTATAATAAAGCTAATTTTTTTATGTTTCTAAGGATTTTGTTTTGCTCCATTGTTATGTGAAAATCCAAATAAAGGTGTCAATTTAGAGAAACACTCCATGGATCAGGTCACTGCAGTCTTGGTCGAGAGGAGGTGCAAGATACAAATGACATGTACAGTATGTATTCTGTGAGCACAGGCAATTAGCGAAGGTGAGCTTAGAATACAGAAGTCTGCTGCTAGTAACTTTAAGGGCTATATTTACTAAACTGCGGGTTTCAAAAAGTGGAGATGTTGCCTATAGGAACCAATCAGATACTTGGTTTTATTTATTTAGTACATTCTACAAAATGACAGAATTTGATTGGTTGCTATAGGCAACATCTCCTCTTTATCAAACCCGCAGTTTAGTAAATATACCCCTTAATCTCACGCTTTCAGATGATATTTCATGTGCTACCCAGGGCTGTATCTGTCCACAATCTTCAGTCCAGTGATAGCTGAGAAAGTCATTTTGTAGGTTTGCATCACGGTGATGTTGCAGCTAGCCTAAGTATCCACAATACCAGATATCATCATCATCATCATCAACATTTATTAATATGGCGCCAGCAGATTCCGTAGCGCTTTACAATTTGGAACAAACAGTAATAAAACAATACTGAGTAACACATACAGACAGATATTATAAAAGGAATGCATCTAAGTTCAAAATAGATGAGAGGTGTTAACCACTTATAAGCAGTTATCCCCAATTTGCTATTGTTTTTTTTTATCTTGAGGATCTTCACATCTAAACATTTTAATGATATTCTTGCATTTGATTTAAGAGCTGATTCTTTTCATGTTGTTCTATTGCCCCCATTTACTGAAACAAATCCAACCATCTTTGCTATTCCTGGCCTTTAGGTGGGAATCACATACACTATCCAGGGTCTCCAGGAAAATCAGTAATTTTGCCTTACATAATAGACGATGGGCCTAGATTTCAGAGGCAGCAGGTGTCAACGATGTCTAACCAACAGATATGCTCACCCAATGAATCAACTTTGATTATTATTCTGCTCACCACACTTTTTTTTAGGTGCTATTTTCTCTCTCCTCTTTCTCTTGCTCCATCATTTATTCATAGACACTGTGGATATATTATTTTATACTATTTATTGCAATTAATTCATATTTAAATATTATTAATTATAACTGTAATATTGCATTTTATTTTGTTTTACTTGTGTATAACTGCGATAATATTGTTGCATGATCTATATGTTTGCTATCTAAGCTTGAAATCCTAAATACAAATGTAAGCAGTGGTGGAAGTGGGCTGGCATACCATACCGCCACTTCTGCTGCCTTCACTGTAAAACAAATTCTATTCACTTACATTTTCCACTTCTACATTTAAACTTCGAACGCTGAATGTAAGAGAAGGTCCTTTTTGCCATTTTGTAAACTCTCATAATCAGCTACTTACTCACCTGCAAATATCCCCCTACATCCTCATATAAATTAGTTAATTTGCTTATTAATAGGTGCATGATAACACAGCGTTTGCAAGCTCGCATACTTGCAATTTTGTGAATAACTCATAGTGGTAATTTATCAAGCCTTCTAAACAGGAAAAGTGGTGATTGCCCTTAGCAACCAATCAGATGTGTTATGCACGTCTAGTTGCTATCCAATAACGATTGTCGGTTGCCGATATGTGGCTCCAAAGCACAATGTGATTTAATAGCCAAAGTAGCAGAATAACAGTCAGAATAAAATAAGTACAGCCGTTCCTTATCGCAGGCGCCCTGGATCCAGTGTACAGTCATTCAGGTCTGAAGGCTGTGGTCAAGTAGACTATCCACCAGGTTCAGAGCCCCTGCTTATATACAGTCAGTGAATACAGTAAAACAATGCAGATGGTGTGGCTTGCTTCTACAGGTCCAGGCGTCAGGAGGTCCAGTGTAATGCAGGTCAGAGGCCAGTTCAAACGAAAATATCCAAAGGTGGGGGTCAGCTCTCCAGGGGATGCACTCCGATTTTCCTGGCAAGAATCCAGTTCAAACTAGTCTATTTACATTATACAGACAGGATTAAAATGATACTAAACATGACATATTTCCTGTAACCTGAACCTTTGATTTCACTAACATGTATATAACTTATAATATTAACCTTAAACCTTGCTACATTTTGACATAAATAACTATGTGTTGCAACTACAATTACTGTGTACTAATTACAAATGTGTATGTTCGTGTGAATGCGTGTAAATGTGTAAAACCCGTTGTTGCCACGTGTTGCGGCTGAACACGCATCTCCACGCCATAGCGTGCTATACGCATAATTTTCAGACAAAGACGATCAAGTTGTTAGATATTAATTGAAATGACTTTATCCAATTAGCTAACTTCGACAGATGATAGCTAGAATTGGAACATCCAGAATGTTTCTCAAACCAAGGGGTAGATTTTCAAACCTTTTTTAAAAGATAAGTGAAGGTGCTGCCCATGGCAACCAATCCGATTGCAGCTATCATTTGTCTAATACATTCTAGAAAATGATAGCTACAATCTTATTGGTTGCTATGGGTGATAAGTGGAGGTGTTGCCCATAGCAACCAATCAGATTGTAGCTTTAATTATCTAGAATGTACCAGATAATAGCTAGATAGCTATATTCTGATTGGTTGCTACAGGCAACACCTCAACATTTTCTTTTTAGAAGGTTTCATAAATCGAACACTATCGCTCCCTGTAGCGTTGTCATCTTTCTGTTTTGTTTTTTTACCTGGTTAGTTATTTTGAGTTCTGGCTGCTTATTACAAATTAAGCATATAAAAAGGTTCCAATTCCCATGTGTGCAGTTTACTGAGCCATCATTTTCTTAGATTGCTGTTTTTTTTATCTTTAAAGACAAGTTAGTCAGTGGTAACTGACTCATTCACTCAATATTGTATGTTGTATATAATTTCATGACAGTACCCTCTGACCCATCCAAGAGGAATAATGCTTAAAATATCTTGAGATAAATATTGGGAATGGAGAATATCAAATGTTTCTAAGACCCTTTTATGTGGACTAATAGAAAAAAGTGATTGTGTTTATATAGATATATGTACCCACACATACCTTTTATTTTGTAATACATTTCCTGTCTAGAAGTAAGCACATAAGTATTTCTACAATTATGAGTCAGTTTCTTTTTAATCTATGAACAGATTTGTAATGAAAAGCCGATATATCATCTTAAAGGAGACAGTTGGTTGGGAGATTAGGAAACTAGTCAGGGGGAGGTGGACTCAGATTAGACATGTCTGGAGAGGTTGGAATGAGATGATAAAGTAAACATGAGGATATCCTCCAGTCTATGTTGGTGCTGCTCTGTGAAAGGCAAATTATCCTATTGAGTCACATTTATAACGAAATAAATATGTGGTGTATATTCTATGTAGCTGTTGCGTAAAACGCGTTTTGAGAACTACAATGTAGAGACTGTCAAACCAAGTAGAGTGAGTACCATCTGCGCTACACGGTGATATAGAGGCCTGATTAACTGGTATTGTAGCTTTCAGAGCAATTGCCAGTTGAGTGAACTCCCATATCACTTTTTCAAAGCACTAAGGGAAACACGCAGCTTTGAGCTGTGCCTGTAGTGTATACAAAAGACGATAAAGTTCACTCACATTTCCATTGGCATGAATAATTCAGTCAGAGGGTTTCTTATATGTTTTTAAATTAGGGAGGCAAAATCATGACTGGGGGAGATTTAGAGCAGGCCTGTCCAACCTGCGGCCCTCCAGGTGTTGTGAAACTACAAGCCCCAGCATTCTTTGCCAGTAGACAACCTGTTGATAGCTGGAAGGGCATGCTGGGACTTGTCGTTTCACAACATCTGGAGGGCCGCAGGTTGGACAGGCCTGATTTAGAGCATTTAGGATTGAGGTTATGGTTTATATAGAATTTTTTTGTTCTTAACATTCTATCTTTATTTAGCAGTGTTCACCAAGGGACTGAGTTAAAGGCTCTCTGTTTTCCACTATCCAGGCTCTAAACTACAGGAAGGTCTATTGCTGGCCACACATGCTGCCATATATTATTATTAATGTTATTACCATTTATTTATATAGCGCCACCAATTCCGCAGCGCTGTACAGAGAACTCACTCACATCAGCCCCTGTCCCATCGGGACTTCCAGTCTAAATTCCCTAACATACACACACCACACACACACACACACATACACACACAGACACAGAGAGAGACTGGGGTCAATATTGATAGGAGCCAATTAACCTACTAGTATCTTTTTTTGGAGTGTGGGAGGAAACCTGAGAACCCGGAGGAAACCCACACGAGCGCGGGGAGAACATACAAACTCCACACAGATAAGGCCATGGTCTGGAATTGAACTCATGACCCCAGTGCTGTAAGGCAGGCCACCGTGCTGCTATATATATATATATATATATATATATATCTCAAAATCAGGTATTTGGCCCGATGAAGCATCCCAAAATGACCACCATAGCCAATAATAGTAAAATTGATTGGATCATGATCAGACATCTTGATGAATGTTATTGGAAGATGACTTCTATATGACTTCTAGTTGTTTGTTGACCTTGTCTACCCGGCATCTTCCCGAACACTGAGCAACCAGATTTCATCCAGTTTGGCCACTTACGTGTGTTGTCAAGTTGGACTGATCAGTAGGATGGTGCCAGGCCCCCTGTCCCACAGGGCCCAAGGCTAAACTTATGTTTTCCATCTTTAGAAAAATGATAATGTTTGTTTCACTCTCACAGCCATTATATTACATTATTTTTTACTAGTTTCCCTAACAAAATCCTAGAGTCAGGTCCTTCATTTCTGTAGATTTGAAGACCCCTGTCTGTTTCCCTTCCCCATGTTAAAATGATCCGTGTGTTCAATATCTTGGAGATTTATAAACATACATATGTTTTGGACCTAACTAATATGGAAAGCCCTCAAACAGAAGAAGAGATCCCAATTCATAATTTGAAAAAACATTATTTCATTGTAGGTCCAACCATCAATCTTTCCAATTGTCTACAAGGATCATGTTAACACCGTGTGACCACACCACGATAGAGATCATGGGGATCGTAACGCCCTGCCATTCATCACTGGGGGCTTTGATGAGAGGTGAAATGCGATAGTGCTGGATCTACCTGTGGATGAATTACCTAGCTACCTCTGTGAGACCTTTAGTAGGTGCTTAGCGTATTGTGTTGAGTTTTTGAAACCCTGCCTTCAGATATATATTGATAAAATAGTAAGGCTACAAAGAATGGTTACAACAATACACCAATGGTGCTGGGTCCTGCTGTGTCTTCAACAAAAATTTTCGTTATAAATGAATTGTGAAGCTTGTAGGAAAGAATAAACAGAACGGACATGTTTGAAACATGTACATAAAGGGTTTCAACACGGTTGAGGAGGGGAATATTTTCCAAAATAAGGTCTAGAAGAGGAGGATTCAGTCCTAAAGTAGGGATGTTCACTGACCCCCGGGTTTTGGTTTTGGTTTTGGATCTGTATTTTACAAAAAAAAATGCTAAAATCACATAATTTGGCTCTTTTTTTATTCCTACATTACTGTAACAGATTCTGGATACTATATTACTAATCTTGATTAGCACTGGCTTACCTGAGGTACGGAGTCTAACGATCTCCCCGGTGTTCACCAAGAACCGCCGCAAGGCGGGGTGGGCTTCGCTGCCAGGAGTCGCAGGTCGCGGTCCCCAGGTTCGCCTCAAGATGTAGTACAGCGGAGTGGAGCGGAGGTAGCGGAGTCAAACAAGCCGGTTCGGTACACAGGAATGGAGTCAGGCAGAATCAGAAGGCAACTCGGAGTCAACAAGCCAGGTTCGGTACACGGGTCACAAGAATAGGAGAATGGTCAGCAAGCCGGGTCGGTACACAGGGATAGGAGAGCCAGGGAAGTCAAACAGGCAGAGATCAGCACACAGGAAGACACTGGAAACTGGAAGACACTGCAATCCACGAAGAGCAGGAGCCAGGAACAGGTAAGTGTTGCTCTGACACTCAGCGAGTGTCAGAGTGAGGTTTTTATACTGAAGGGGATTCAAAATCCCCGCCTCTAGGGTTGTGGTCATGTGACCGCCTCCGGGTGCGGTCACATGGTCCTGAATGCGGAAGTGCGGCTGGACGGAGCGGCGGGGATCAGGTAAGTCCGAGACAATTACTATTAACCTCAATAACATAAATTTCTAGTAAATTTTTGTGAGGTGACAAGAACACTGCTACCCCTCCTGTTTCTGTTTGAGCAATGGTGCTGAGCAATGTCACTGGAGACTGGAGAGTGACAAGAACACTGCTACCCCTCCTGTTTCTGTGTGAGTAATGGTACTGAGCAATGTCACTGGAGACTGGAGAGTGACAAGAACACTGCTACCCCTGTTTCTGTGTGAGCAATGGTGCTGGATCTCCTGGGGAGAAAGGTACTTATGGAATTCAAAACCCGCGAGATCCAATGACGCAACAATAACGTTTTTCCTCGATTCAGATCTGAGGAAGGGGGAAAGTACCGAGCCGACTCTTCATGGTACTCAGATTGGCGATGTTCGGGGGGGTTCGGTTTTCAGATAACCGAGCCTGAGTATCTCTATCCGACAGTGGTTGTAGAATGCTGAGGAATAAAGTTAGAAAAATATTATTTTACTAAATGAGTTGTTGATGTCTGGAACAAACTGGAACAAACTCCAAGTCAATGGGAAAAATAACAATAACGGAATTTTAAAATGGATTAAATAAAAACAGTTCTGAGATTAAACCGTAAACCTTCAGTAAACTGATTGGACTAAACTGACCAATAGGTGCATATCTGCCATCCAAGCTTTGCCCGGCATGCCGCTGGCCCTGGGGATAGGTTGCGTTAAACGATAGCGATGGAAAGAATATAAAGTCAATGAATAAGAACATAAGCCTTTCTGGTACAAAGACATTGCAGGGTGCACAGGTTGTTGCGATTTACTGTTGAATCAAAAAACTTAATTCATTTGCCAGGTCTGCCTTAATATAAAAGGTGAAATTGAATCTCGCAAATACATTGTAAGCTACAGATCATAAAGGTATCCTATGCACCCCTCCTAATTGCCTTTTAAACTCAGCAGAGTAACTTAATATCACTCTGAAGTGTGTTGGCACTGTTCACTGCAAGCCCCAGGCCCCAGCCAATAACTGAGTCCATTATGACTCATACCATGTACAGTTAGTGTTAAACACCATAAAGTACATAGTTTCTTTAAATTTACTGTACCTAAGGTTTGCCAGATTTTATTTATATATATATATATATATATATATAAATATATATATATATATATATATATATATATATATATATATATATATATATATAGATATATATTACATTAATTTTGACTTTTTATGTATTAGTGCAGTGTTAAAAGCATTACTGTCACTAGCTCGGACTCGGCTACGATAAAATTCATGCACTGGAAAATTAGAATCAGGAACAACCTGAGACTTTTGAAAATCACACAGCTGTATAGTCTCCCCTTTATTCCTTTTTCTTTTGTAATATGTCTTCTTTTTATTTCAGCTTTTATATGTTGCCTTGCAGCTAAAGCAGTCAATTCTGTATATTACATCTAGTGTTTGAGTTTAGTTTACCTGCTACTCTCCTCTAGTCTGGATTTATCAGGAGATATTTCAGGTTTGTAGGTCAATTCAATGTGATTGCTTTATAGATCACATCTAAATATTCCATTTATCACCAAGTGGAACCTGAATTACTATTCATATTCTTACTGTTTCTTTTTGGTTTGATTTCTTTTTTTTTTCTGTTTAAATTCTGTTTCAGCAGAGCCTGAAAATCATTACAAAGTAGTAGAACAAGTCAAAGAGCAGACTGGTAAAATGTTAACGCACCTTGATTGAGGCTTACTCATTTTAAGCTTCAGTGTTTCCAGAACTCCGTCTTACATTGTGAAATATAAAGTTTTCTATTCAAATGTCATTTCTATACAAAAGTCATAATGTAACTTGTCTGGATTATTAAACTTCAGCAGCAAAGATAAGACTATTGGACCGAAACCAATATCCAATGTAATGTTTGGAGGTTGGTGATAAGGGACGAATTGTTCTTCCTTCTGAACGGATGGCAACCAAGGTTACATACCCGACCCAAAACTTCTGGAATCAATAGACATTGACTGGTATTGCAAAACCTATGCAGTCTTTATGTGATATTACTAAAGCAATGTTAAGACTATTGAAGTACATATGGGGGCCCTGGAATAGATTATTATATATGGTTATTATGTATTAAAACTTTTATTTTATCATCATCTATTTATGTAGCGCCACTAATTCCTCAGCCCTGTGCAGAGAACTCACTCACATCAGCCCCTGCCCCATTGGAGCTTACAGTCTAATCATTTGATTTGCAGACACGGTAGATGTCAGCAACAACCGGGTAGTGTTGGGCTCATTTTATAGTTGCCTAATATTATATCTCCAACATATTTCACAGCACAGACCAGTCACTGCCTCAGCTGAGCTTACAATCTAAGTTCCCTAACACGGACATACACACAGAGGCCAATGAATCACTGCAGAGGTGGAACTAGCCAGCTGTGGGCCCCCTGTGCGGGGAGGAGGGAACCGGGGTCCCCGATCCTCGGCATCTGTCATGCAGCGGGCCCCATTATCTCCATGGAGCCTGGTCCACGGCACCTGCCACACCAATGGTAGTTCCGCCACTGAATCGCTGCTAATATGTACTTGGACTGAGGGGAAAAACAAACATACCCAGAAGAATGCAATTTTAATAGGAGGAGAACATACAAACTCCGGGCCTGATTCATTAAGGATCTTAACTTAAGAAACTTCTTATTTAAGTATGCTGGACAAAACCATGTTATAATGCAAGGGGTGCAAATTAGTATTCTCTTTTGCACATAAGTTAAATAATGACTGTTTTTTCATGTAGCACACAAATATCAACTTTAAATTTTAGTGTACAAATAAGCTATCAAGTATGTGTGTGCTACATGAAAAAACAGTCAGTATTTAACTTATGTGCAAAACAAAATCCTAATTTGCATCCCTTGCATTGTAACATGGTTTTGTCCATGAAATAAGAAGTTTCTTAAGTTAAGATCCTTGATGAATCAGGCCCTCCATGTTGATGGTACCCGTGTCAGAATGGAAGGTCACAGAGTTGACTGTAAATCCAGTTGGAAGGTGCAATTTTGCACCCTGGCAGAACCATGTTTGCAGAGATAGATTTACAGTTGGAAGGTTTGTGCCCTTTAGCCGGGTTTGCTCTTAGCTCTAAATGAGGCCTTGCACCATCACCATCATAGCCTTACTTACAATTTCAGTTGCATTATGTTGTAAGAAAATCTTGAGTAATCTGTATGTAGTTCGGCAGTGTATTTAAGTGGATCAGGAGTGTACCATGCAGTTAGTGTGCTGTGAATTGCCAGTTGTAGACTGAAATTGACTTTCAAGAGCTGGATAGATGATCACTTCAACTTCCGTAGCACAGTGAGACGATTACAGCTGAAACTACAAAAAAATGTAACTTTTTTTTTATCTGCATCAGAGAGGCATAAACAGGCTAATTTCACAGACCACTCAAGAGTAGAATTTATGTCTCCTCCAGCCCAGGCTATTTTAGATGAACAGAGGTACACAAGAATACATTACCAGCTGTTGGGAAACTACAACTCCCAGAATGCCTTGCAAAAGCTGCAAAAGAAAATAATACATTTCAAGAGCAGGACTTATCACACATAACTGATCATTAACTAACAGTATCAAATACATAGTGCTGCACATGTTATGTTGTGCAAGTGCCCCTAGATAAAGGAGTTTGTATAGAAGAAGGTGCATGTACTATGCCATATTTGTCTCATCTGGTGTTTACCATTTGTGTGTATCACATTATGCCACTATTCCTATTTACTTTTAAGATTTTGCTATAACTTGCTGCTTATTTCACCCTCTTTTTGGTGTAATATAGCTATGAAAGTGAAGCAACATCAGGAATGCATTTTTTTCATATGACATACGTACCGTTGAACTTATATATAAATCTTGTATATTAAGGGAGATCTTGAGCGTTTCCTGTACCTTGTGCACTGTCTGTGTCTGTGTATTTTCTACAATTATCTGTAATAGTAGGGATGGGGTAAAGGGGATTTAGCATAGCCACTCCCTTTCTTTACTATGATTGGCTGACCCTGGTTAGCCCCGCCCTATCCTTCACTTTGATCGGACCTCTCAGCCGCAATTTAAAGGTGAGCTGCTGGGGGGGGGGGGGGGGGAGGGAGCGATTGCCCTGATCGTCTTGCGCCTCTGGCCTTAAATGACTCCCATATAGTTTTGCAATACTTCACTATTGGGGACGGGAATTTGATTCTCTCTTATTCCATTTTATGAAATCTTCTCATGTTTCCACTAGGATATTTTTTTCTAAAGACCAATGGGTACCTAACTGTAAGAAGAACATAAGAGACCTAATTAATATCTATAAATACATTCAAGGCCATAGGGCAAAGATTTGCCTGGCAAACATTTCATACCAAGGACCATCATATCAGAGGACAGGCGGTCATGAATTGTGAATGGAAGAAAAATGGTTTAACCATAAGCATAGGAAGGAGTCTTTACTGTAAGGGCAGTTTAGCTGTGGAATTCTTGAACACATGAGGAGATAATGACAAATTTGCGCAATTTAAAGATCTTTCTGATGCCTGTTGATCAACACCATTAGAATTCATATAAGATAGAACTTGATGTGTTTTTCATTTAGTTGCAGATAATCGAGTTCATATCGAATATGCAGTACTTAATTGTTTTATTGATGATTAAACCCATCAGAAAGTCTATTGTGGATCATTGGCTACGACGGGCAACCCTAAAAAAATTATGAAATGGAATATATATATTTTCTGATGCCATTTTCTTTTTAGGTGCGTTTGCCTAGGATCAGAAAAACTATTGTGTTCAATGTTCATACATATGTGTGTGTAGGAAAGTCTGCGATTAGAACAACCTTCAGCTTGTCGTTAGCAACAACACAGAATATTTAAACCTGGCCAAATCCTGCATGTCCATGTATGAGGGGACTGAGAAATGTGCCCTCTATCTGCCCACAGCCTGTCTGGGCTGCCCATGGGGTCGGCCTGTGTGCCAGCTCTGAAGCCCTTTACCTCAGCAGTTCGGGTCCACTTAGGCAATGATCAGTTGGAAAAACCAAAATTATACTTTATTGAGAAACTTGCACACATCATCATCAACATTTATTTATATAGCGCCAGCAGATTCTGTAGCGCTTTACAATTGGGAACAAACAGTAATAAAACAATACCTGGTAATACATACATAAGTAGAGGTAAGAGGGCCCTGCTCACAAGCTTACAATCTATGGGACCAAACTACTGCAAGAAACAATTGCCAAGAGCATAACCGCTACCAAATATACTCGGCAGTCTTCACCCTACAGAAGTCATCGGCACCAAAGCAGCAGCTTTTCCCCAGACCAGAGACGTCTTCACTCCTATACCATGAGGTACAGTCCAGTTTACTGTCCCCCAACTTCTGACAGCCCCACAGCATCACTGATAGTACACAGCCTTGTCCTCAACCGATGAGACAGGATTTGGTCTTCCCGACTAACGTAGCCTTAACACCTAGGTAGTTAATTCCGCACTCCATCACCCTGTCAAGGCTTTCATCCCATCTTTAACCCCCTTATAATGGGTGTGTGGATTATGGGGGGCTGTCCATAGACAGTTTTCTGGGATGTTATTGGACTGACCACAGAAGGGTTTGTTATGGGTTTGGATCTTCCTTAGCCCCCCGACAGTTTTGGCTCCGGACAGTCTACCAGAGAAGAGTGATGGACAAAATGTTATAACATTGTCACACAAAGGGGCTTAATCACTTTAAGTCATTGGCTAATCATGCCCCCTGGTGTTTAAGCCGTTTACGACCTTTAGAGGTTTCCAGGCTCTCGAATAAACCATCATGTAAAGTCTCGTCCACCACTAGTGCACAAAGTCCTGCATTGTTCTAGTGGCTGGAGACTAATGGTGAGGACTTTGCTGGACAGCTTTGGGCTGGGTGGTGATACAGGGATGTAGCTCTCTTAGGACCTGTTTCCTGGTACTAATCCCCAATATGACAGCACTGGCAACATTTAAGTACAGCAGTGTGTTTAACATTGCACAACAGAAACACCACATTATCAGCAAAAGATACAAGCCAATGATCCCAGGGTGGGAAGATGTCAACCAGGTTGTAGTTTATTAATGGAGTTGACATCTTGCCCGTTGTGTCATACCATGTGTAAGCAAGTTTCAAATAAGGATCGTGGTTTGGAACTGAGAGAGGTCATTTAAAAATACAATTGTAGCCCCATATTTTAATTTCTTACCACAAAAGAGCAGCATAGGCTTTGCTGGTAGCTAGTATAAAACACAGAGCTTATTCTGGAGGTAAGACTTTCCCTGTTTCGGGTGCCATATGTAGCAGTCATCTTGTCTTCTCAATTCAGTATATACCTGCATATAATTGGTTTCTATGTTACAAAATCTCGGGTGTAGTACGAGTTATCGGTGCTGTAAACATCGACACTGTTTACTCCTACATAATTATTCTGATAATAAACAGAGCGACATAGAAAAAATAACTACTTACCAGTAAAGAGACACAGAGGAAGTCTGATGAGAGGACATCGCGACACTTCCAAATGATGTCAGTTGCGTGCGCGACTTTGTTTTTTTGTTTTTTTTAAATCGGCAACGCACGGGCTATGGTAATATTAATTTTATTCCTAACCCTAACCCCCAACCCTAACCCCTAACTCCTAACCCCAAACCCCTAACATAAAGGTAATACTTTCCTGGGTCCGGGCGTTGCCACTTTAAAAGCCGAAATTTTCAAGTCGCGCACGCAACTGACGTCATTTGGAAGTGTTGCGATGTCCTGTCATCGGATTTCCTCTGTGTCTCTTTACTGGTAAGTAGTTGTTTGTTCTATGTCGCTCTGTTCATTATTTGAATAATTATGTAGGAGTAAACAGTGTTGGTGTTTACAGCACCGATAACTCGACTACCACCGCAAAATCTCTAGGCGCACAAAATCCATGTATTGCTGTTATAAAGCAGTCTGCTATAAGATCAATTTTGAACCAGGAAAAATACTTTTTGCGACACATAATCAATTATGTTACAAAATAGTTTCTGTACCAGAAGTTGTTGTGTGTTACAAAAATTGACTTTTGTGTTGCTGGATTCATTTTGTGCCACGCAATTTTATTTGCATTGCAAAATAATGATTGTATCAAATACAACTGATTTTGTATCAGACTATACCAATTTGAAACATAATTTGAGCATTTGGTGAAACTAACGAGACAGGCAACTGTGCAATATCCACAACTGTGTGTTATCGCCATATTATAACAGCAAATATTAATGTAATCTTTTAAAAAAACTCCAGCAAGTTAAGAATGTTATTGTAAGCAGGGGGTTGCTTTCTTAAAGATAGCTGCCAGCCTAAATAACAAAGATTATACAACATTACTGATTGAATCGGCTTATTTCTTAGTTTCCTTTTATGCAGATAATACATGGTAGAGATCAGGCAAATAGAACAGAATGGAGGAAAAATGTTAAATTGAGGCTTGATAGTAATACACAGTACCAGTAAGAATGTAATGTCACTTGTGTTGTAGTGCATAGGATTCCCCTATCATTTTTGTTCCGCTCGGAGTTCTCATATTATTTTTGTTAGAACTCTTCTGTATTATATAAAAAAACACATCACAGAGCAGAATAAATTTAAACCGTTCCCCTTCCAGCTTTATTTATGGACTATAAATTCCGCAAAATATGGAACATGGCGTTTGCCGATACTGTATGTGATACTGTTCTGCACAATGGAGAACCAAAAAAGAACCTGGCAGATTGTATTGAGGAGACTTCACATTTCGCAGCGATTTAGCTTGTCTTTATTTATCAAGCTCTACAAGTCTAATGAAAGTCCCTTATTCATATACAGTAATATCGCTTATTCACTTTAGTCTGGTGGCTGACAGGAGAGGAACAGGGACAAAAGGCAGAATGAAAGTATTTATCCTGTTCTGTCCCCGCTTCTCTCACTGTGTCAGTCACTATGCTCTTAATAACCAGACCCGAGAATTAGGATTAAGTGTTGGTAGAACAGGGTGGAACGTCAGTGGCAAGTGTGCGGTACATATCTGGCCCCAATGTGCCGGTTGTACTCATTGGCCGCAGTGCCACTAGAATCAATTGCTTCACTGGAGACGAAATTGGTGTAAGAAGTGGGATTACCAAGGGACAGAGCTACTATCAGCCACTCTTAGATCTTTACTTCCTGTTGTGTACTGAATTCCGACTGGCTGCCTAAATGTCACCACAGGAAACTGAGCTCTATCAGCCAATAAAAGCTCTGGGATTTATACCTTCCATTTCCGCAGTTGCAACCTTCAATAAGAGCACCTCACTTCAGTTGCTACAACTGTGACACTATCCATACAGGCTTGGCTAATCTTATCCTATAACACAATTAAAGATGTTTATGCATGAACATCTTAAACACATTTACTATGTCACAGTAAAAATAATGTAAGCCTGCGAGTTAGGAATTTTCTCACAAGGATTAGCATTGTAAATGTGGAAGAGAAATCTTTTCTGGAAGACAGTAATTTCATTTCTAATAAATATTTAACTAAAGCACAGTTTTGCCCTGGATGCAAATGTTAAGTTCACATTTAAAGTGGCTTTTAGGTTTAATGCTTGCCTTCAAGGTCTCTGATTACAGATATTTTGCAGTGCAATGAGGCTTTACCTGCCATTTCATGCAAGAAAATATATAATGGTGTGGCAACCTTGTTGTATTCAGGAGATCACTCTGCCTCTGTTAGATGGTGCTTTATACGTTAACAAGCATCAATCTTCTCATGCTATGTACAATATGACATGTAAAATGTAATACATACCAGCATATGGCATTTTCGTTTCAGACTGTTGATCATTGTAAGGAAGATGTACAGTAGTATTAATGTCTTGGCCCTGAAAATATCAAAAAAATGACCTATATATAAACATAAAATATAACTTTCCCACAGACCATCGGTTGACTCTAAAGAATCTTCCACAATGGAAAGAATTTTTCCATCCTGACCTGCTTGAATGAATTTTAATTAAAGGGCTAGTCTACCTATTTGGAATTTAAAAAAATCACGATGTAGAGCTTTCATCACTGATTAAAAACTAGTGTACTTAAACTGCTGTATGATATATTATTTAAAAGTTATATAGTTTATATAGATTACGGACTTCATTACTTCCACCTGGTTAGTCGCCGACTGAAGCTTTCCATAGATAGCAGTTGCAATTGTAGTAGTAAGAAGGTATTGCTACCAAAAGAAATCCTCAACATCATCATCATCATTTATTTTATATAGCGCCACCAATTCCGCAGCGCTGTACAGAGAATATTTCTTAGTGCCTGTCCCATTGGAGCTTACAGTCTAAATTCTCTAAAGCAAGCACAGACCGACTGACGGACACACAGACTAGGGTCAATTTGATAACAGCCAATTAACCTATCAGTATGTTTTTTTGGCTAGAAGCAAAACAATAAATATAGGAAAACGTGATGCATTGTTCTCTAATGAAGTCATTAGCAGATTCCAACTATAAATTAATTTTACGCAGCCTATTTAAATTTCATATGTGGATTATTCCACAACTTGAGACAGAAAAATATTTTTGACAAGAAGGTAAATAAATGGTGCTGGCTTATCCTTCTTTGGTTTTCAAAACAGATCTTTAATTCATTAATTTACTGATAATAGTCATCATTATGGGCTCTTTTTATTATATGTAGAAATGCCCTATCTCTGGCGAAAACAGGTCATAATGGATGTTCGGACCATCTAGATGGCTCGCGCATGCGCAAATCTCCCAAGACTAGCCTGGCAAAGCGGTAAATTAAGCCTTACCGCTCCTGTATCGCTGAGCAGCTGGCTATTGCTCAACTGCATCAGTGAGATTTAATCCTAAATCATGACAATAGGAGGTTTTCTATCTCTGAGATAGAAACTCAGCCTTATTGTCCTATATTAGTAAACAGACCCATATATAGTGTAATATTTCAACAAAAGTTTGTTACACATTCAAAGTCTGGAAAAGTGGATAAAGACACATTTAGCAGTATTGCATTGTGCAACAAAACTTCTTTGTACATCATCAAACAGAGCCAGACTTATTTTTATATATTATAATATTGTTTATTTTTGGCAAGTTTTCCTTACACTCTACAAATACAGCACAGCAGTTACTGCTTTGAAAGATATTTATCACGGCAGCGCCCTGTCAATAAGAGTGGTTGAAAATTTAAAGGATGGCACAACTGTGGGGGTGTATGCCCATTGGCATCGTACTTGATCATCTCCCTGTGTTAACAACAGAGGAAGCATACATATGGACCCCCCTCCCCTCTCCTGTCCTCCTAGTTTGAGGAGACTGGTGCTGAAAGATTTTATTTTTAGGTGGACATATCCATATAATGTAAGTCAGGAAATTGTTATTGCACTTTAATAGTAAATAAAGCAAAAAAACAAATATTCCACGTTGCTGAGCCTCGATTTCATTTTCCCCTACAGATGCCGGCGAGAAAACATGAAGGTATCTTTCACTACATTATATATATATATAGAGAGAGAGATATATATATTTTAAAGTATTTTTGGCACATAAATACCAGCTTTTAGGTAAGTATCTGGCATCATTTTCCTTTTCCTGCTCTGGTCGAGCACTGAGCATTTATTGATCATTTTTTTAAGTTGTGGTTTTGTTCATTCAGCGGTGGTTTAAACTCATAGCTAAAGACCTGTAATCTCTGAACACCAGGCCATGCCAATCGGTGAGAATTTTCCGAAATCAATGCACATGCGGCATTATCTTATGACATAGATTGCGCTAGTCATAAATTACTACACAAAATACAAGGCAATCACATAAGATGTGATAACAGGGGTTTTTTTTTAATATTGTAGTTGCAAGTGTAAAGAAGTGTCATTAAATGAATGTCCAATAGTAATTTCAGTATAAAGATTATCACTCGGAGTTTAAGGAAAGGGACAGGGACTTTTGTCTCATTATCTATACCATAATCCCTACGGTAAAATGTCAAGTGCGAACACTGTACACATCAGCTAGTAACATTAAAAGTTCATCTTTATTATATCCTCTTAAAAGGCAGATAAATCGGCTCCAATGATCCTATGCGTTTCAGGCTTCACAACCCTTCGTCACACCCGTATATCACATTAGTTCTCCACATTAATAACACTTAAGGAAATGATTAGACATTGTGCGCCACCGGACAAGGGAACCTCACATTCATTTTCCCTGTAAATGTGCACATTTTAGATTCTTGTTCATTTTGTTCTCCGTCCCACTCTTTTAATCTACAGCCATAACCCGATGTACTGGGACAAAGTCCGAGTTGTAGTGGTGCGCTTAATCAATCTACTGTAAATCTTCACCTGAAAATAATCCTGTCTACAGTTGGCTCTTTCTGTATATTGTAGTATTTAGTGATACTTTTATATTTGCACTAATAGCTCTCTTCCTTTGGTTCAGCAATGGTTAAGTACCGAAGGAGAAGACGTCACCTCTTGAGAACTTGACTTGAAAAATTAGGGATTTATATTTAGCCACTAATTCCGCAGCGCTGTACAGAGAACTCACTCACATCAGTCCCTGCCCCATTGGGGCTTACAGTCTAAATTCTAACATACACAGACCGAGAGGGACTAGGGGCAATTTTGATAGCAGCCATTTAACCTACCAGTATGTTTTTGGACTGTGGGAGAAAACCGGAGCACCCGTAGGAAACCCACGCAAACACGGGGAGAACATACAAACTCCACACAGATAAGGCCATGGTCGGGAATTTGACTCATGACCCCAGTGCTATTAGGCAGAAGTGCTAACCACTAACCACTGACATTGGTCAGTTTGTGGCGGTACTTAGGGGAAGTTGTACCACTGCTATTCAAGAATATTTACTAGGCGAGCGATCCTCGTGAAAAACCCACTCTGCAACGAAACTCCTGCTCCATTGCGAAAGAGACTGGCTCCATTGAATTGACTTACTGCGTATGCACCATTGGTTCGTGGCGTGTGCAATACAGTCAACTCTGGCCTAAGGCGGGAAGGAGCATACAGCCAGCTAAGAGGATCCTCTCCAGCGAAACTGCATTCCATTGGAAAAGATAAGTCACGCCATCCTGAGATGGCCGTAAGTTTGGTGAAAAGCAGCAATTGATGAATAGATTCAGTTCAGGTTCAGGTGCTAAACAGCTGAAGGTTGCTTGGGGTCGGAGAAATCTCTGATTTCTCCCATACTAAGCCTTTTTGCTAAATGGGACAAAACCTTGGAACAGCCTTTTTCCGACAATTTTTTCAGTCCTTCATAAATGGACCCTTTAATGTGTAATATAAAAAGCATCAACAAATACTGCAAAAGTCGCCGTTGTACATTATAACTGTCAAGCTACGAAGAGTGAAAACTGTTGTTCTTTCTGGAAGTCCGTAGATATCGACTGTTAAGCCCTGATATCCTGGACTGTGTTTTAAATAAGATCATTTTGACAGAAGAACAATGACTTCTATATAAATTGCTTTGTAGTTGTCAAGGTTTGAACTAGAGAAAAATCCATCAAGGTCAAGTTGTCCTCAATTATCCCATTGCTGATCTAGAGGAAGTAAACACATTCCACATAGAGGTCTCTACTAATTTGTCACAATAGAGAGGGGAGGGGGAAGGAATACTTCCAAATGCAACAGATTACTCTCCAGATTAATATTACTAGACTATATCCTTCTGGTCTTTCGAAAAAACTATAAAGTATCCAATAGATCAGTTGACAGCTCTTACATTGTTTCACATATTAACAGTCAATAAAGTGTGAAAAAAAATATTCCACATAGTTGATCCTCAAATTTTATTTTCCTCTACGGATGCTGAAGGGAGAACGTAAGTGTTCTACAGCAGCTGACGTCTTTTAATTCTTTGACTTTAAAGATTAGTAGTCTGGTGGCCCCATCATTCACTGTAAATGAAAGGATTACTGAGGGTCTGAGTCCAGTACGAAAGAATCCATTCACAACATTCTGTGCTGGTATTCAGTTCCATAATGACAAATGATATGATACACTATACAAACATATCAGAAGTATTATAGAGAAAGCCGTCAGATTATCGGTGCATTCCAAGATTCTGTGTCACCCCCTGTCTGTGTTATTACTGGATGGTTCTATGTGAAATGTAAGAAGTGCTGGACGAGAACAGAGCCTGTACCACTCTCTCTGTCAGGGAACAGATGTTTGATGTATTCGGGGGGTACTTGCAGACTGTCATTTATTAGTCTGAACTGTAAATCATATAAGGTTGCACACTGGGGTGGCATTAGCTCTAGAATCTGTTTAAACAATGTTAGGAATCTTGTCTTTGGCTTCCATAAAACATTTAAAATAAC